>NW_021620860.1:106515-129384 GCF_004785775.1 Grammomys surdaster
TTTGGTCCAACAAATATTCTGTCCAACACTTTGGCTGACATCACTGAATCCTACACATCCCTGAGTGTTGCTCTATACTGTGGAATCTCCCATCTCCCAGTCGTGAAATCTTATGACTTTGGCTGATTTTGTGACCTGGGGATTTGTCTGTTAATAAATAAATGTGACCTAGGTACAAAAGCACCCAACTATAAGTGTGTTTAATCTTTGTTGTTCCTCTGCTCAGATTGCCCTAAATTTGAGAAACAGTTATATCCTCATGCACTTTTCTCAACCTTGTGAGTAGTTTGGAGCACTGCTGAGCCCAAGGATTTCCTGGTTGTCATTTTCCTCTCCTCTGTAGAAACCTCTTGCTCTCAAGCCCCTATTTATCTCCCTACAACACTTTCCAAGTTGTTTTCCCACCAAAGTAGACTTGATATCCACCCTACATGGTAGACTCCATGCAGGAGGAGCTGCAGTGGGCTAGTGACCTTCTTAGAAAATACTCACCATTTTGTACACCTGTGATGGATGCACCTTAGATAGGCAAAGGCCCAGGGCTCTTTTGCTGGCACTGCTTCTTGCTGCTCATGAGCCTTCTCATGTTCATCATGGCTGTATTCCTCATCCTTCTGACATGGTGTGATTGGGCAGTGAAAGACACTTTCTGACTTTAGGCTTTTATGATTGATTCCTGGCTACTTGTCCACTCTATTGGACAAACTTCCCATAGATTAACACAAGTTGAAATTTTGTGAAATAATCCTACTAGAGTGAACTTCTGATTTCACAGTCTTTCATAATGACATTACATAATTCCTGACTTGGTTCCAATAATTTTAAGAAGTCAGATAATCAAGAGAACATTTTAGGATGAAATCTAAAATAAAATGTTCCCCTTCTGTCAAAATAGTTAATATGGCACAGGTTGTAACAAGGGTAGAGTGACCTTTCATGCTTTCCAACAGGTAAATTGCATCCAAAAGAAAAATAGCCTTAGGAAAATAATGATGAGGCCACTGATCCCACTGTGCATCATGATAACAAGGAAAATGAAGAAAGAATGGGTAATGCTGTGATGAGTATAGGAACAGAAATTGGGTGATTTGTTAACTTCAAATATGAGATGTGTAATAGGTGGACTGAATCTGGCAAGAACTTTGTTAACCTAAAACATAAAAATTTTTTCTTTCAAATTATGATTAATACAAGGAAAAAACAGATATAAAAATATTGCTTTAAACTCATAGTAAGCATATACAACAAAAGATCAATAAAATTCCTGCTTTGAACTCATATTAAACATGCAAAATAAATGATGCATAAAAACTGATTAGCTAGATAGGAGTTTTAATACAAAAACATGTAATCAAAATTGTACTGCACCTCCCTCCTCTGAAACAATTTTCTCTATTTTCTTTTGAATGAGGCAATGCTTCTTAGTACGTAGAGAACTTTGTCTTGGGGTGTATAAATAGGCTAAGATAAAAAATAAAGTTGGTAGGACATGTTCACTACAGCTTTGCTTTATCCACCAAGTGGATGCATATGTATGTATGTAAAATGGTAAGAGCTTGGTCACTAAAGCTGTGCTCTACCCACCCAATGTGTGAATGTCTGTAAGTCTGCTGGTCTGTAGGTCTGTCTGATTATTTGTCTGCTTTTAAATATATCTAAATATGAATGTATATATGTACATATGTAAATACATATGTATCTACGTATGTATGTATGTATGTATGTATGTATGTACGTACGTATGCATGCACCTACGTGCATGCAAGTAAGTGAAATTGTTACAAATGACCATGGGAGCTGGCTTCTACAAGAGTGCATTGGATGATCCAGTAAGTTTGAGTATCTGAGTGTGTGAATTTACTTTCCTTTTCTTCTTGGCATCTTCCAAAGATTTTAAGGAATTCAGAGCTTAATGCCAGTCAGAGAGAAGACCAACCCCAGATAATTAAGTTTGTTTATGTTAACATTACCAGTGCCGTCCCTCTAAATCACCTGACACTACTAGAGGGGCACAAGTAGGTTGCTCTTAGCACTGGCACGAATTGCTTCTTGCAATCTGCTCTCCCCTCAGTTTGTCCTAGGATGTTTGGAATGGCCTTTCTGGTCTCAGTCCTTTGTGTTCTCCCAAAGATACCAAAAACCCAGTTGCCATGGCCCTCATTTCATTATTACTACCATTCAAATATCATTTATGAGGTTCAGAAAGCTCCATGTTTTGCTGACAACTCTAGATCTTCTGCCCACCCATGTGAAGAAAGATCACCAGCCACCTTTTGGTCTTGAACTTTATGCACAAGAGTGTTCCAGAAAATTGTTTTCCTACCTTACATATTTTAGTAGGAACACTGCTATGAGATATTTTAATTGAATGAAAACATAAACCAATTCAACATCATGTGTCTGATCCCAATGGAACAGGGTTTTTTAAAGCATTTATCCTCATATTTTGAATATTCTCCCTATGATCATCCAAAACCTGGTGTGAGGATAGCAAGAAAAATATCTACTCAGTGTACATATAAGGAATACCAGCCTAGATTCCCCACATGCAATAAAGGACAGCCATGACCACAGAAACTTATTCATATCCTAGAATAGTTGGACAGTAGCTCAGAATAAAACTTAGGTGCCCATTTTGATATACATATCAATAGATTTCTGAAGGGAGGGTCTAACGAGACTGAGTGAGAGTTAAGACAATTTTGAGAAGCAGACATGGGTTCTGTGAGCATATTTTGGGTCATCAGGGAGACCAACATAAACTTGAATGGGTTCAGTCCTCCATCCATCACCAAAATATCACTCTTCTGATCCCTCCTTCAACAAAGGCTTAAGACTAGATGACCACACATGTGATTCACCATGGGTTGAAATGCAGGATTTGATATTGTCCATCATGTAACATGACCAAATTTTGCATGTTTCAAACTTGTCTGTACTGAGGTCTTTCCAAAATGGAGAACTAACACTATAGATAGCCTGGCAACTGAGGATGACCAGCTGATTTTAGAGCTAAGCACATAGATGATTTCAAAGACAAAATGTCATCTGGTGGAAAAGCAGATGTCATAGGAAAGAGAAGTCTTTGGAGAGCCAATACTGGTTCACTGATGGCAGGTACCACAACGCATATAGAATGTCCTACTTTCCCAAAGCTCTAATCTTTGTCAAAACACACTTATATCATTCTTGAGATTCTCTAATACATTTTCCTGCTCCCGATTCCAGAAGCTGCACTGTCAAGACAACATGTTGTTTAAGAGAACTGAAGTAAATCATGTGCTTAGAGTCATTAGTCAAGCAGAGACAACGTCTCTTAGTTATTTGAAGTTAGGGTCCCAGCAATGTACTAGTCACCCAGAGGAACTAGAATATACATGGCACATCTCCAGGAGGAAACGTCTAGTTTCTAATTCTGAAAAAAAAAAGGAAACACTCTAGATGCATTTCCTCCAAAGACTGACCCTAATTCCTAAGAAGGAATTAGTTTGTGATTTCATTTACCACCCTTCACTCAACTAACTGATAATTGTATCTAAGACCACAATGTGTGTCATTCACATAGGTGAGAAGATGGACAAAATCGGTTGCCCAGTCCAGTCGGTCATATTCCTTGGACTTTGGTTGGGACGAGGTAGAGTAATTTACAGTTCTGACATACAAATTCTGTTTCAATACAGTCTTCTCATAACCATAATCCAAGCAAATCTACACAGAAAAGTCTTGCATTACATACAGCCATCCAGAACAGGGTAGCTCCTAAAGGCCTCTGTGTTCTCATGCCAATGGACTTCACACACATACTCTCTGTAAAACATGACCCATTATGTGTGATCCATCAGAATAATGTGGCCTGACAGTCCTGAAAGGAGGCAAGCTATGCCACAAACCACAGTGGAAACACAGGGTGTGAATACTAAGAACATCAGGTGTCACTTCCCTTGGAAGCAAACACAGACCAAAGTGCTTCCTATAGGCTTCAGTGGCCACTGAAGTTGATTCCTCACCCATCACAAGTAGCAAAGCATGATTTGTGTTTACTGTGACTACTGAGTCAGGAGGAGAATCTGGACTCCTTTGAGAATTTATTTACTCACTATCAATCAGGAGGAAGGAATGCTGCATGTGAGGACAGTGAACCCTCAGCAGGGTATAAAAGCACACCTGGGCAGAGAGGCTTCCAAAGCATCCAAGCCACCTTCTTACAAACCAGACCTACCCTCCAGCCTCTGACACCATGCAGTGTTGTTGTGGCCCATGCTGCTGCCAGCCATGCTGCTGCCAGACCACCTGCTGCAGGACCACCTGCTGCCACCCCTGCTGCTGCCAGCCCTGCTGCTGTGGGTCTAACTGCTGCCAGTCTGGCTGCTGCTAGATCACCTGCTGTGGGTCTAACTGCTGCCAGTCTGGCTGCTGCTAGGCCATCAGCTGGAACATCAGCTCCCATTGACACACCTGTTCCTGAGCAGCCTGTTCTTGTAGGTCTTGCTCTGGATGATGCTCACCCACTTTTGTACCCTAAAGCACCACACAATCCTCATGGAGATCACTTGTACCCCTGACCCAGAAACGCCTTTCCACAGTGTCTTTTCCAATGGATAATGTTTTGTCCAAAAAAATGTGCTGCTCTACACCTTGCTTCCCTTCTCTGAAACATACACGTTTCTCAACCTTTCTCAGCTCCTGGGAAACTCTCATCTGGAACCTGTTAAACATTTGGACATTTGCCATTGCTTTGAAAACTCGGGATTTCCAACTATATAAATAAAATCTGACCTTCGTACCCACACCCAACTATATTTGTCATGAATCTTCTTTATATCCATTCTTGGTCCAAACTTTGAGAACTAGTTACATCATTTCTGCACTATGAAAATAACTGCAGCAGCCTTTCTCACAAGGCCACTTCTGTTTTTCTGAAAGTACAATCGTATTTGAATAAACAGATATATATACATGAATAAGTTGATCTCCTTTGGTGGAAACTTCTGGGAAGGATTTGGAGGCAGAATATTTTGGAGAGATGTACACGTAGGGCCGGTTTTAATGTTTCAGACGCCTCAGACTTTCTCAGTTGGCTCACTTGCCTCAGTGTGGTAGCTCCACATGTTTGGCCTCCACTCTTGCACCCTATCTATGCCCAGCTTTCCACATGCATTGCCTTGAGGAAACAAGCCATCTAATACCCACAAAGTGAAAATCACATAAAATATATTCTTCTCTTAGGTGCTTTGGTTATGAGGCCTCAACTCAGGAATAGTACAGAGTTTGAGTGCCCAGATATTGCTTCTGTGTTCTTCTTGAAGCCGTGGGTGAGATGAGGACCAAGCACACAATAACTCCTCAATGCCACTCTTGGATCATACTTCTGGGTAGAGATGCAAGTACTAGGAAGTTGAACTCGAGCTGAGAGAGGGGCAGAAGGAGCACCCACTCTGCTCCCCTCTTCTTGAATGCCATCGTCTCCCCATGCACATTCCTCAAACCTGTGAGTTTGTTCGAGCACTGCTGAACCCAGGACAGGGATGTCCTGTTTGTCATTTCCCTCTCCTGTGGAGGACCTTCTTGCTCACAAGCCTTTATTTATTTCTCTAAAACACTTTCCAAGTTCTTTTCCCACCATAGTAGATTTGATATCAATCCTAAGTGGCAGACTCCTTGCAGGAAGAACAGCAGTGGGGAAGCGACCTTCTTGGACACTACCCACCATTTTCGAGCCTGTGATAGGCATCTCTTAGATAGGCACAGCCCCAGAGCTCTTGTCCTGGGACTGTTTCTTGCTGCTGACCTGTGTTCTCCTGTTGATCATTGCTCTATTCCTCGTTTTTCTGACATAATGTCATTAGGCAATGAAAGATACTTTCTGGCATTCGTCTTTCATGGTTGATTCCTGGGTATTAGTCCACTCTATTGGGCAATCTTCCCACATATCAACAGGAAGTTTACATTTTGTGAAATTAAGCTGGTTGCAAGAAATATTGATTTTATAGTCCCTCATAGTGACATTACACAATTCCTGATTTGATTAAAAAAACTTTATGATTTCAGATACTTGAGAGAACTTTTTAGGTTAAAATCTAAAACAAAATGTGCCTGTGTCGCAATATGGTAAAGATTGCATACTTTTTAACTAGGGTTCACTGAACTTTCATGCTTTCCAACACATAAATTGCATTAAAGGGGAAAATAGCCTTGGGGAAATGAATTATCAAGGAAAACATTCATTCAAGGATAGTTCCAAGGATGAGGCCACAGATTCCTGAGTGCAACATGATAAGAAAGATTCAGAAGAAGGAGTGGGTTATTCTGTTAAGAGTATAGAAGAGAAAATGGCTGATTTCTAGACTTCAAAAATGAGATATATGTTAGATGACTTGTTTATTAGTAAGAACTTTGCTAACCTACAACATAAAAATTACTGCTTTCAACTCATAATTACTATAAGGTACAAAACATAGATATACCTATTGCTTTGGACCCCAAGTGAGGAGCGTAAAAAATAAGAGGTAGAAAAAACTACTGCTTTGAACCTTTACTGAACTTTTAAAAAGAAAAAAAGTACATTAAAACTATTTACTTAGATAGGAATTTAATTGAAAAACATATAATCAAAACTTGGGCTGTACCTCCCTCCTGTGTAACAGTTTTAACTCTTTTTTAAGGAGGTAATTCTTCTTAGTATGTAGAGAACTTTGTCTTAGGGGGTATAAATAGACTAAGAGAAAAATAAAGTTGGTAGAGCATGCTCACTACAGCTTTGCTTTATCCACCAACTCCAAGAATATGTATGTAGGTAAAATAGTAAGAGCTTGGTCACTAAACCTGTGCTCTATCCACCCAATGTGTGAATGTCTGTAAGTCTGCTGGTCTGTCTATTTACCTGTTTCTATATTTGTGTATATGAATGTACTTATGTACTTTCATAAATGTATGTATGTATGTATGTATGTATGTATGATGTATGTATGTATGCATGCCTGTAAGTGAAGTTCTTGGAGTTCGTTCAAGGGAGCTTGCTTCTACAAGAGTGCATTGCTTTATTCATTAAGTCTGTGTTTGTGAGTGTGTGAATTTTCTCTCCTTCTTTTCTTATTGGCATCTAACAAAGATTTTAAAGAGTTCAGAGCTTATTGCAAGTCACAGAGAGCAGCAAACCCAGATAACTAAGTTTGTTCATGCCAACATTACTAGCTCTGTTCCTGTAAATCACCTGCCACTATCAGAGAGGAACACATAGGGTACACTCAGTAGTAGCCCAAATTGCTTAATCCAAACTGGTTTTTCCTCAGTTTACTCTAGGGTGTTTGAGTGAGACTTTCTGACCTAGGTCCTTCCTGTACTCCCACAGACACCGAATTCCATGTTGTCTTGATGCTCATTTCATTAATGTTGCCATTCAAACTTCATTTGTGAGGCTCAGAGAGCTCCATGTTATGCTGACAACTCCGAATTTTCTGCGAACCCATGTGGCAAGAGATCACTTACCATCTTTGTCTTGAATTGTATGCACAAGTGTGTTCCAGAAAATTGTTTTCCTACCTTACACATCTTGATAGGAATACTAGTGTCGGATGTATTAACTCAATAAAAATATAAACTAATTCAACATTATATATCAGAGACCAATAGAACAGATTTTTAAAAATAATTTATCCTAATATTTTAAAGATTGTCCCTATGATCCTCCAATATCTGGTGTGAGGATATTAAGGAAATTATCTACTAGTGTACATATGAGAAATACCAGCAGATATTCCTCAGGTGCAATACAGGACAACCATGACCTCAAAATTTTATTCAGATTTTGGAATAATTGTTCAGAATTTTCCCTCACTTTGAAAACCTTAAGTGCCCACTTTGATATAGACATCCATAGATTTCTGATGGGAGGTTATAAGGAGATTGAGTGAGACTTAAGGCACTTTTAAGAATCAGACTTTGGTTCTGTGAGCATGCTTTGGGTCATCAGCGAGACCAGCATAAACTCGAATGGATTCAGCCCACTCTCCATCACCAAAACATCACCCTTCTCAGCCCTCCTTCCCCCAAAGGCTCAAGACTAGATGAGAACACACTGTTGAATCACCATGGATTGGAATGCAGGATTTGACATTGTCCATCATATACCATGGCCAAATTTTGAATGCTTGCATCTTGTCTGTATTGGGCTCATTCCAAAATTGGGATATAATACTGTAGAGTATCTGTCCACTTAGGCTGAGTAGCAAACTTCGGAGCAAAGAAATGTCATATAGTGGAAAAGCAGATGTCTTGGGAAAGAGGAATCTTTGGAGATCCAGTGTTGGTTGACTGATGGCAGGGACAGCAGTCCACAGAGAATTCCTATTTTCCCAAAGCTAGAATCTTTGACAAAATTCATTTAGAGCAATCCTGGGATTCTCTAATGTATTTGCCTGCTCTCTTTAAGTAACTGCATCTTAGAGACAATACTACAGCATCTTCTTTAAGAGAACTGAAATAAATCATGTGGTTAGGGTCATATGGCAAGCAGGGATAATGTATCTTAGTCATCTGAAGTTAAAGTCCCAATGAAGTGCAGGTTATGCAGAGGAAAAGAAGATAATGTGACACATCTCCAAGAGAAAGCATCTAGTTTATAATTCCACAAGAAGGAAACATTCTAGATGCATTTCCTCCAAAGATTGACCATGGATAAGAAGGAGTTAGGTTCTAATTTCATTTACCTTCAGTCAACTGACTGATAAATGTGTCTAAGAATAGATGTGTTTCATTCACATAGGTAAGGATATTAGCTATGGTAGTCTACCTCCTATGTTGCTTGGAATTTGGTTGGGTTGCATTCCAGTAATTTACAGGTTTGACATTTATATTCTGTTTCAATATACTCTTCTCATAACCATAATCCCAGTAAAACCACACAGCCAGCATTGGTGTTACCCACAGCCATCAAGGACAGGACAAGTTCCTAAAGGCCTTTGTGTCCTCATGCCAATGGATTTTCATACTCATACTCTCTGTACAAACATGACCCATTATGTGTAAGCCATCAGAATAAAGAGGCCTCACAGTCCTGAAGTGAGGCAAGTTATGCTACAAACCAAAATGGAAACACGGGATGTGAATACCGAGAACATCAGGTGTCACTTTGCTTAGAAGCAAACACAGGCCAAAGTGCTTGCCATAGGCTTCATCTGCCACTGACATTGATTCCTCACCCATCATGAGTAGAAACTCATGATTTGCATTCACCTTGAATACTGACTCAGAAGAAGCTGGTCTCTTTTGATAATTTTTTTTACTCACAATTCATCAGGAGGAAGGAATGCTGCATGTGAGGACAGTGGACCCTCAGCAGGGTATAAAAGCATACTTGGGCAGAGAGCCTTCAAAAGCATCCAAGCCACCTTCTTACAAACCAGACCTACCCTCCAGCCTCTGACACCATGCAGTGTTGTTGTGGCCCATGCTGCTGCCAGCCATGCTGCTGCCAGACCACCTGCTGCAGGACCACCTGCTGCCGCCCCTGCTGCTGCCAGCCCTGCTGCTGTGGGTCCAACTGCTGCCAGTCTGGCTGCTGCTAGACCACCTGCTGCAACATCAGCTGCCATTGACACACCTGCTCCTGAGCAACCTGTTCTCATAGGTCTTGCTTTGGACCATGCTCACCCAATCTTGTCCCCTACAGCATCAAATGGACCCTGTGTATGTCACTGTACCCCAGACTCAGAAAGGCCATTCCACAGACTCTGCTCCAACTGATACTGCTTTGGTCCAAAAACTAATATACTTCCCATACCTTCCTTCTCTTCTCTGACACATACACATTCCCCACCTCTCTCTGCACTTGGGAAACTTTCATCTGGGAACTATAAAATTTTGGATCTTGTGCCATGGCTTTGAAAAGTGGGGATTTCCCCCTGTATAAATAAATGTGACCTTGATACCAACACCCAACTACATGTGTCATGAATCTTCATTTCTCCTTTATGTCAGTACTTGGTCCTAAATTTGATAAATAGTCACATCATTTCTGCACTATGAAAAGAACTGCAACAGGCTTTTTCACAATGTCACTTCTTTTTGTTTGAGAGTACAAATGTATTTGAATAAACAGATAGATATATACGAGTAACTTGGTCTCCAGTGGTGGAATCATCTGGGAAAGATTAGTAGTCAGAACATTTTTGGAGAGGTGTACAAGTTTGGCAGGCTTTAGGGTTTGAGAGTCCCCGGCCTTACTCAGCTGGCTCTCTGCCTCATTGTCTAGTCTCCAGATTTAAGGCCTTCGCTCTGGCACTAGAGTTATACTCAGCTGCCTTGATCTATCACCATTGCCATGATGTACAAGCCATCTAATCCTCCAAAATGTAAGACAAATAAACACAGTCTTCTCTTAAGTCCTTGGTAATGAGGCATCATCTCAGGAATAGAATCATACTTAAGTCTCTAGGTATAACCTCTGTATTCTTCTCCTTGTTAGAATGGATGATATGAGGACCAAAAAGACAGTGACTCCTCGATGTCAATTCTGCATCATAGAGGAAAACTTGAGGAGGTGAGTTGCAACTACTAGGAAATGACACTAAATCTGAGAGGAGCAGAAGGATCACCCAATCTTCTCCCCTGTACTTGAATGCAATTGTGTCCCTATGAACTTTCCCCAACCTCATGAGTAGCTTGGAACACTGCTAAACCCTGGGATGTCCTGTTTGTTATTTCCCTCTCCTGTGGAGAACTTTCTTGCTCTCAAGTCCATATTTATCTCACTGCAATCCTTTCTAAGGTCTTTTTCCTTAGAGTTTAACATCAACTCTCTTTGGCAAACTTCATGCAGGAGGAGCTGCTATAGGCAAGTGAGCTCCTTGAATTCTGCCCTCTGTTCTGCATGGCAGTTCTGGGCATATCATGGAGAGGCACAGCCTCAGGAGTTTTATCCCAGTATTGCTTCTTGTGACTTATGTGCTTTCTCATGTTTGTCATTGCTGTATTTTTCATTGTTCTGACACAGTGTGATTGGTCAAGGAAAGAACCTTTCTGCTTTTAACCTGTCATAATTGACTCCTGGGTATTCTGTAGGTTTGTATGTATGTATTCATGCATGTATACTTGTTAGATCTTGCTTATAGGAATTTGATTGTATGAACCTGCTTTGCTTTATCCACTAAGTATGTGGGTATGTGGATTTTTCTCTCTTTCTTTTCTTTCTCTCCATCCCCCAAAGAGTTTAAAGAGTTCAGATTTGTTGCCAGTCACAGAGAATACAGGCCCCAGATAATTAAGTTTGCCCACGTCAACACTACCAGTGCTGTCCCAGAAAATCACCCACTACTATCAGAGAGGCCTCCATGGGTTTCTATGAGCACTGGCCCAAATTGCCAATTCCACCCCTGGTTCTCCTCAGTTTTCACTATGATGTTGATGTTGGTCTTCCAAACCAAAGTTCAATACATACTCCTAAGGATGCAAAAATCCATGATGCAATGATCCTTGTTTCATTTTACAGTCATTCAAATCATTGTTTAGAGGGCCTCACATTTAGTTGGTACCTTGGAATTTTCTGCCCACCTATATGGTGAAAGATTACTGGCATTTTTTATGTCTTGAAATGTATGCACAACAGTGTTTCCATTATTTCTTTACACTACCTGGCCTGTTTCAGTTAGAAATACTGGTGTCAGAAATATTAATCACAATGAAAATAAAAACCTTTTCAACAATCACCATATATCAGCCACCAATGAAAGGGATGGGTTTCTTGTCATTTATTCACATATTTTAAACACTGTCCCTCTGATCATCCAATGCTTATCGTGAGGGTACAGAGAAAAATATCTTCTACTCAGTATACATATGAAGAATACCATCATGATTTTTTTAAATAAATTTGAATGTTTGGATATGATTTTAATGTTTGTCTTTGTTCATGGAGTTTTGTCACTTGAGGTAGGTTTTGATGTTTCAGTATCCCATGGAATTTTCACTCATGGATATGTCAGTGTTGAGGTAATATGCACATATGAGTACAGGTCCCTCGTGAGCCCATCTCAGAATGCCCTATCTAATGGATCTAGAGTTACAGGGAATAGGAGCAATCACACATTAATTGGATGGTTTGTAAGTTCAGTTGATGATTACCTGAAAGAAATGCTAGAGCTGCCAAAAACAGAGAGAGAGAGAGAGAGAGAGAGAGAGTGAGAGTGAGAGAGAGAGAGAGAGAGAGAGAGAGAGAGAGAGAGAGAGAGAGAGAGATGTTTTTTGGTTTTTGTTTTGTTTTGTTTTTTAACATAGTACAGTATGCCTGTTGAGCATTCTGGAGGAAATGTACATAGGATAGCTACTTGGGACATTGTTCACCCACCATTTACAATGAACTTTAATGGAATGTTCATTTTCTTCTACCCACTCAGAATATTTAATCTGGAAAAGAAAATTGCCTAGTTTTACAACTTGTCAACACAAACAATAACAAAGAAAGACTGCTGTATATGGGGACAGTAGCCCTTCAGCAGCCTATAAAGGAGATGTGGGCAGGGAGACCCCCAAACATTCCAAACCATCTTCTTCAAAGCCAATCTAGAACCCCCAAGCTGTAAAACCAAGGTCAATTCCTGCAGAGACTCATGCTTTGACCAAGACTACTGTCAGACCACATGCTGCCTGCAGAATGCTCTAGTTCTAGTGGTTCTTACTGCTGAGTGTTTCACCCAAGATCTTCTGCTCTTCATCAGGCAACACTCCTGACATAGACCACCTGTGACACAAATCCTTCAAGGCTGCTCTAAAGCTTCCAAGATAGTTGACATTGATTGGGACATCAATTATGCTGCCTACACTCCTACCTGCTTACTATCTCTAACATGAGTGTCAATCTTCTCTGGAACTTTTGTAACCTCACTGCATGCTCATGGAACAATTTGCTCCTTGCCGTGTTTGCATGTCTGCCATCCACAAGTAAATCTGAATTTTCAAGTATAGAAGTAAGAAGCTATCGTGTCTTCAAATGGTTGTTCAATGTTTTTATTTCCTCCTTACACAATGAACAGACTCTAGCAGTTGACTTCTAAAACACCAGCCTTGTATCTTCTGCATCTTCCTCCTAATACAGAAAGGTAGTTTCATGACCAACAGATGTCAAACTCACTTCCTGAGGATTCTCTTTGACTGAGAGTGAAGCTTAGATAGGACAGTTGAATTCTCTGGGGCAGAGTGTCCACACAGTGAGAGGGTCATTGACTATGTGTTTGTACTCCTTTGTCCTCAAATGCAAAAGTATTCTCCAGTGTCCCAGAGGACATGAGTTTCTTGGAATCCTGATGCCTCCAGGGAGGGCAGTTCATCTCATTATAGCACTCTCTACTGGCTTCCTTCCATGACCTTAATAACTCTAGTCCTCAAAATATGTTCTCTAATTATTTCCTCAATGGACATATTTACTGCAATCTTCAATATCATGTCTACTCCTGTGGCCATATATTCAACAGACACTCACGGCCTTAATCTTAATATTGCTGTTATTGAACACATTTTTCAGACTATACAGGGATTGCCATGTGATAGCTATTCACCTTGGATTTGCTGTCCCTGAATGGTAAGTTTGTATCACGTATTCTTGTATTGTTCCACTTTCTGCAAAAGTTTGATTATTTTTGTTGTCATCAATATCTTGGTGATGTAACTTTCAATAATGTTGGTACTGTATATTCAGATTATAAACAGTAGAAATTACATATGACCCATGTGTGATGGATCACACAACCATACATGTATAGATGACATTTTACATTTATCCCACACATTACCTACACTTGTCTCCCTTCTGCTTGTTTAGTTCCTCTTCTCTACTTTCATATATTTTTCTTCTCATTTCTTAATTTTTCTTTTTCTGTGTATGATGTATGTGTATGTGTTTGTGTGTGTGTGTATGTATGAGCAAGTATGTGGCAATGTGTGTATGTGACACATATCTGACAAAACTTTGATATTAGTATTTCTGACTTTGGAGAGCCACTGTATAAAGGTTTCAACATGTATATCCATGCATACATGGGCTCCATTTAGTCTGTTTCCAATTATTGCATAGCGAGTAGTCCTACAGAATACATGGATACATACGGGGGTCCCTCTTGTTTTCTATTTTTTTACTCCTTTGGACATAATATCTGAAGCAATGTAGCTAGATCTGATAGTTTTGTTTTAGTTTTGAGGAAATCCTGTTTCCTCTGGCCAGGACCATGGGGATCCTGGATGGTAGGAAGCAAGCTGGACACTAGCATTTATTGCTGTCTGCTTGCACACTATAGACTTGACCAGTTTCTTCAAATCTCCTCCTGCCTTGGCTGCTTCACTATGATTGGCTATCTCAGAATAAATGTTCTCTTCTGTCAGGGATTTTTCTCTGATTATTTTATTACAGGAAGGGAAGCTAAAATCTGGAAACTTCCAATGTCTTGATTTCTCTGTTCTTACTGGATAATCTATATACAGTTAGCATATCTGTACCTAAGACTTCCACCATGTGTCATTCACTGCTTACTGTGTTCTGTCCACCTCTACTGCACAGTACTGTTTCAATGCTCAACTTCTAGGATTGTCCAATGACATTTGAAGTCTAGAAAGATGGTAGCAATGGTAGCTTTCAATCCAAGGGAGCATGGATGCCTCTTGGAATCCCCTCACCTCTAGAAAAAACAACTTCAGTATGCACAGAGCCTGAATTTACATCAAGAAAAACACATCTTCCCAAATGATCACCTAGAGTGTAACCAGGTAATTTAGCTTATCATTTGATGTACTCATTTCCTGTATTCAGATTCTATCCATTAGTTTAACATATTCTATTTATTGGAGAGGAAGCCACATACAGTGCTTCTTGCTTTGAAGTATATAGGCTGAAAGCAGAGCTTCATCCTCATAGGGTGCCAATTTCAAGCTGGCTTTAAGAGGTGGTGGCATCATGCTAAATTTTCCTTTGTTTCTTGATGGTACAGTATGGGATACAATAGAACAGTGGATCCCGTGTCTATAGCCACGTTCTCAGTACTCCACAGCCATTGCTGTCTTAGGTATGGTTCTTTAGGATTCCAAGTGCCAGTTCCAAGACTTTGGTCTAAGCACACTAAGACACTGCAAGTTTGAGGGTCAGGCTCTTTCACAGGCAGAATGTGAACTTATTGAAAAACAGTTTGTTAAAGTTCTCAAGAGGTTGTACTTGTCTAGAGGTTCCACATTAGTCTCTTGATTGCCTAGAATATATTTAACAGAGAATGCCCCAAAATCTTTGTCAGATTTCCCTACACCTCCAGGAGCACGTGTGTCTTACTGAGATGTCTCAAATGCCCAGCTTCTTGTTCATTAGATATGACTAAAATGATGTCTTAATATCATGAAACAATGTTGAGTTCTGTAGGTGTCCAAAGGTTCATATCTCACTGAAATGTGTTGTGATGGAGAGGAAATTTAACAATGCTGAGGTGAGTCAGTGAATGTATACGTCTGCAGTGGTTACACTACTGCCTCTCCTTGTTTGGGTATTTTAAGAAGTTGAATTGCCAGTCTTCTTTCTACTTCTCAGTCTAGACACCAAGAATTTGTTCTAAGCCACACTGTCCATGCATCCCATCAACTGTTCTTTCTAGGTCATGTGGTTATCCACTATTGTCTATCTTCAGCCATCTTATGTGGGTCCTAACATACAGAGACATAAGACAGATTAATAGTTCCTATATTTCCATACCTTTGAAAGTAACTTTAGTATCTGATTATTTTCTACCTTACCTACAGTGTCATGATGAGGGCTAGTTGGCAGCAAGGGTTTCATGTGACTTTTGCATTGTATAGTTTTTACTCTATGGCTCAAGGAAAGAAGTTGCTGGATTTCATATGTATGAACTGAATGTTTCACATGTATGACCTTCAGGAACACCTATTGACACAGTGGACAGACTATGAGTGTGACATGGAGAAGACACATTTGTTTTCTGACTGTCACTGACAGATTCTAATGGGGGCCATGTTGACATACTCATACCAAGCTGTCTGTGTCATCTCTGATCCACTATCTAACAGCATCTAAACGTACATGTGTTATTTCCCTGGAGGTGTGAATAATAAAGAAGTGAAGGAGTTATTGTTGTTTACACTAGCTGAGGTCTTTTAACTTGGAGAACTGGCCCATTTTATAGTTGATGTGATGCAGATATAGGTACTATGCCAGGCCTGGATTCTGGAGGAAGGAAAGAAGCACTTTCCTGTAGGACCTTGAAAGGCAGCCTGGTTTCTGATCAAGAACAGACTAGAAACTGCCAGAGACTCCAGGTGATCCTGAAGAGCCCCAGGTGGGACCCAGGTGATACTAAGGGACAGCAGATGTTTCACCATGTCCCCATACTCTAGACTCCTGACACAAGGCCGCAGCCCTCCATAGATTCCTGTCTTTCAGTCATGTAGTCTCAAGAGAGATCTGCCTATTAACGAGGTACCTAAAGTCCAGAAGGATGTAGCCAATTAAGCTTTCCTTCCCAGACCCTCCTCCCCGAAAACAGTATTTAACCTCAGGCCCACCCTAAGAAACTGGGGTACAGTTTTTCATCTACTTTCTGCCCTAACAATAAACATCTTAAGACCATGAATTGTTTCTTTTCATGGGATCCACAGTGTGGAACTATGGAGAAGGACTTTGCCTATAGATCTGCGGTCTAATCTCCCACACAAGACCTCTTTGTGTTCCCAGCCACAGTGACCACCAACCCAAACCAAGTGAACTGCCATGACCAAGCCAAGGACAATCCATATCCTGGCACAGCCAGAACTTCTCTCTCCATATCCCTCTTCGACCACAGGCCAATCCAGCCCCAGTTTTTTCTCGGCTCTTTCGTGGCTTCCAGAGGCACCCAGGTGCCCAAGAGCCTGAGACAAGCTAGCTCTGGCTCTCCGGGACCTCAGACTGCCCTCCCCACCCCCGGAGTGGGGTCTCGCAGCTTTCCCCAGCCTGAAGCCTGCCTAGCACTGGTGTGAAGTGAATGCAGTCAAACTCCTATGTCTCACCTCCCCGACGGCCCTAGCCCCTTGCCGGGGTCCACATTAACCCAACACTTTCTGCTGCAACAACTCGTTGCCCATTTACTACTAAGATCCTGTTTTCAGTTTTCAAATTATTTCCTTTACTTTTTTGAGATTATATTAGTACAGAATTCTCTATTTTCTTTCTTTCCTCCAAACCTCACCTACACCATCCCCTTCTTCTTTTCAAATTCGTGACCTCTTTTTTCCCCATTATTGTTGTTACATGTATGTTGTATGTGTGTATGAGTACACATATACATACATATACATATACACATAGCTGTGATCTGCTCAATCTGTATAATGCTACTTGTATGTATGTTTTCAGGTCAATATAATTACCTAAACATGATCTGAACAAAGACAACAATAATAAACATGTTTAAGAGTATAATGGAATATCCATGAGGCCTCAACCGTACACAAAGAACTATAGGAAACAAAGGAACTCTTAGAGTGATGGAAATTGTCTTTCCCTGGGAACAGCACACTAATTGGTTATCTAATACTGTTAATGTATTCTAGCTATACATATGTCCATACATATACGCTGCTATAGATACAGAGTCCTGGACTCTGAAGTCCTGGCCATACCAGTTTTGTCTGCCTTCAATCTGTTGTGGGGAACATAAAAAATGTTTCTATTGATATCCATGGGTGCCTCTGAGTTACATGCCACTCTGCCTCAGTTGCCATTCTTAACTTGTCCTTCAAAGGTCATTACACCCACATCTATTCTTCAGTTAAATGATGTCATCTGGGCTGTGATTCTCTACAATCTTATCACTGCCGTCATCCCTAGAAAGCCAAGGTCTGTAACAACATCCTCCACTAACAAGAGCAAAGAAGGACAGAGACTTACCTTAATGCATTCCTGTTCCTGAGCCAGTGATCTTTCACAATCAGACTTTCCAGACTCACATGACCTATTATGCATGAGCCGTCAGTCTAAAGCATTGTTATCTTCTGGGGTCACCAGAAACAATTATATAAGTCAACAAGAATGTGACTACTTGCAGGAAGGGAAGAAGTGCCACAAAAATGTCACTGAGATGTGTGGCACTGGAATACAGAATGTCAGGTGACAGGTCTCTTGGAATAAATTAAAAAAAAAAAAGCTACTTAGGAAATGCATCAGCAAGAACTGACAATGACCCCAACATACCAGGAAAGAAATCACATTTTCCATTCACTTTGAGAGTATAATCAGGACAAGAAGCTTGCCTAATGTGATAATCACCTAATTATTAACATAAACAATAACAAGGAAAGAATGCTGCATGTGAAGACAGCAGCCCCTCAGCAGGGTATAAAAGGGGATGTGGGTGGGGAGACTCCCACTTCCAAACCTTCCAACCCACCTTCTTGTAAACCCATCCAGATCCTCCACCTCTGACACCATGGTCAGCTCCTGTTGTGGCTCTGTCTGCTCTGAGGAGGGCTGTGGCCAAGGCTGCTGCCAGCCCAGCTGCTGCCAGACTACCTGCTGTAGGACCACCTGCTGTCGCCCCAGCTGCTGTGTGTCTAGCTGCTGCAGACCCAGCTGCTGTGTGTCCAGCTGCTGCAGGCCCCAGTGCTGCCAGTCTGTGTGCTGCCAGCCCACCTGCTGCCGCCCCAGCTGCTGCATTTCCAGTTGCTGCAGGCCTTGCTGCCGCCCTACCTGCTGCAGACCCAGCTGCTGTGTGTCCAGCTGCTGCAGACCTAGCTGCTGCCAGTCTGTGTGCTGCCAACCCACCTGCTGCCGCCCCAGCTGCTGCATTTCCAGCTGCTGCAGGCCTTCCTGCTGCCGCCCCAGCTGCTGCAGACCCAGCTGTTGCATTTCTAGCTGCTGCAGGCCTTCCTGCTGCCGCCCCAGCTGCTGTGTGTCCAGCTGCTGCAGACCCCAGTGCTGCATCTCCAGCTGCTGCCGCCCCATCTGTTGCCAGACCACCTGCTGCAGGACCACCTGTTGCCACCCAGGATGCTCTAGTGGTTCTTGCTGCTGAGCACCAACATCCAGTCTCCTGTTCTTCATCACTCACCATCCTAATGTAGACCATGAGTAAGCCAAACCCCAAAAGGCCAATCAAAGCCTCTGTTTGAACTTGACTTAGGCCTCCAAATGCCCTCAGTTTCTTCCCTAACCAGGTCTTTTTCTCTCAAATAAGAGCAAATTTGTGTTTTCTTTGTAATCTATCCTGTTACTCCCATATTGATGTTTATGTCACATATGTAAGTATTTCTATACATCAAATAAACCTGAATTTTGGACATCTGAAAGTAAGTGAGTCATATCTCCTTATTTCTCTTTTAATTGCACTCAGCTCTCAAAATTTTTTTTAGCTCCTCTCAAAATAACGAAAATCCTAGAGATTAATTTAGCTGTGCCCTGTGTCCCCTGTGCTCCTGCTGTAATACAGGAAGGTATTTCCTTGGAGCTGTCACATGTTTCTCTCTACTATCTGGGCAGGAGAGTTGAAGCCTGAAACCCAGAGCAAGCAGAGGAAGGAAGTGAGCACATGCTCCTGTCTGCATCCATTCACTGAACATGTCTCAGTCCCATGTTCTCAGGTGGAACTGGAAGCCAGCCCCAGCCAGGGTGTCCTGTTCCCATATACTCTACACTGGCTTTCTTTCCATCCTGGACCATTTCTCAAGTGAACTACCTCCTCTCAGGCCCTGTCTTCCTAGTCTCAGCGTTGCTGTTGTTCTACACATTTTTCACACAACATGGTTGGCCACCCTGGATGGTGTCACCTTGGATTGCTTCCCAATAAACTGCAAATCTTCTTCATTTTTCTCTTTCCTGTTGCTAATTTTGTACCATTATTTTTATCTACTAGTCTTCTATTGTCCGTTTTGTCCCTTTACTGGACCTAAGCCCTAGAGACCAAAGTTCATGCCAGTAACACTCTACAAGAGGTTTAAAGAGGTGTCACCTTATGGTATGTGAGTTAAGTGGGATTCACTCAAAGCACATTCAGACACAGGAATTTTTGCCAAAAGAAAAGTCTAATAAGCAAATCCTCTCTAACACAGTCTGGAAGAGAGTTAAGGAAGCAAGACAGAATCCTAGAAATGGCTAAGCCCAAATCACTTTAATAAAACACAACTTTCCAATCTCCAGAAGGCTCTGGAATGTGATTGCCTTTCCTGGAGACAAGGTGGCTGGGCTTTTGCTTTGATGCTCAGAGTCACACTACCTTAGGCTTCCACAGTGTGTGGGAAGAGATGCATGTACAACACATACCTCCTACTGACAGCACTTCCGTCCACTAGGGACAATTACTGACAGAACAGAAAGCCCGTTGCATTGGGCCTCACACTAACATGTGGATGAGGCATCTTTTTGGGTCCTTTACACTTGCCAGAGCAAAGGCAGAGAGGGAATGAAGTTGGGTGTTTAGGGAGATAGGAAATATCAGGGAAGACTTGAGGGAGGGAGAATGTGCTTAAATTATGTTGCATGAAAATATTTTTAAAATAAAAAACAAAACATCAAATAACAATATTAGAGAGAGAGAATAGGACATTTCCATAACACTATACAGATAAATTGCTTGCCAGAGTTTAAGGATATGGAAGGTGATATAAAATCTGTAACATCTGACAAATCCATTTCAGTGGCACAGGGGTCATTAACATTGCAGATGCATTCATCAGTATGGTAATTACTAATTAGCATATATCAGTGTGCTAACTACTCAAAACGATGACCTAAAGAGACCTTTTCCTCTTGTCCTACAAAATGTCACAACAATGAGCATCGTTCTCATTGGTTAGTGAAAAAATTACATAATAAGGAATATGTCCACACAGCCATCATTATGGTAAAAAATACAGACAGAAGGGAAAAGGGCTATGATCTCAAATGCAGAGGCTCACATGGCAGTCCTCTGAGAGGGAGCTAATAACAGCTCACATCAGAATCAAATGTGAGTCAGAAGGGGACCGACAGAACCGAGTTTATTACGACTTGAGAAGAAAATTTTGTTTCTAATAATTTAAGCCATTAAGTGGGTAAATGCCATCACTCAAACTGATAATTATTCATCTAAGTAGCAAATAAAAATAAGGAAAGCATATTCATACGGTGTGTAAGAGGCTGCCTGGGGTGCAGGAGACTGCTAAACCCTAGAACCTCATTCTCTTAGAAACCCTGCAAGGTCCCAGCCTCTGATACTGTGGTCAGCTCCTGTTGTAGCTCTTCTGCTCTGTGCAGAACTGTAGCAGAGAAGCTGCTGGAAGGAGAGGGGCTGCATCTCCAGCTGCTGCCAACCCACCTGTGGTGGTTCCAGTTGCTCTGGCTCAGCTGTTGCTTCCCTGCTGTTACGCCCAGAATATGGCCAAGTATTCTGTTATACCACTTACCACCACCCAACCTACATCATCTGCCCCCACCAAGAAATCTCCTTGCTGTTGATTTCTGCTTGAAATATTTGTGACACTATGGATGTTTTCACTAATCACATAAAATGAATCTTATCTACCCAATGACTGGAAAAAGGAACTCTCAGGTGCTAAGTCCTCTCTGATGCAATATTCAAGAGCTGAACTTGGTTCCTATGGGAAATAGTAAGAGTAAATACAAATATTGAGATATTTTAACCCAAGCTAAGCATTTTCTATTTTTAGATGGATCATCTTTGCATTCTGAGTGCTGGCTAATTATGATGATCTAATAAAGCATTGTTTCCACGAGGTCTCAGTTAAGAGATTTTTCCCATCTTACTAAACTCTTGTGATGCGTTACATATTTATGTGTATGTGTGCATGCACACGTTTGTTTTTCACTTCATACCAAGACCACTTTTCTCACCACCAATGTAGAAGATGCTTAGGAGCAAGGGTTCTTTGTTCTTCTCACCTCGACTGGAGTCAGGACAGCTTGAGACATTTGCAGTGTGCCATAGAGGGAGCTATTGATATCTTTAGGTCCCAGACTGTCTATAAAATATGAATGACGCATTATACCTTTCAAAGATGTGAAGATCTAATCCATGTAATATGCTTATCACAGAGGTTGGCAAAACTTTCTGTATGTGAGCTTTGTTTATTTGTTTTATTTTACTGAAAGATTACTGTGGTGGTTTGAATATGCTTAGCCCTTAGGGAGTAGTACTTTTAGGATATGTGGCCTTGTTGGAGGAAGTGTGTCATTATGGGAATGGGCTTTGAAGCTCTGTCCAGTAAGGAAGGTCAGTTTTCTCTTGGCTGTAGTCAGTTCAAGATGGAGAACTCTCAGTTCCTCCTGGGCCATGCTTGCCTGGAAGTTGCCATGCTCCCCTTGATGATACTGGACTGAACCTCTGAACCTATAAGCCAGTCCCAATTAAATGGTGTCCTTTAAAAGAGTTAACTTGGTCATGGTGTCTCCTCACAGCAATGGAAACCCTAAAACAGAACTTGGTAGAATGGTGACATAATATTTACAAACAAAAATGAAACTTAATTTTATTTTTCAATAATATTTCAGTTTTATTCTATTTTTAAATTTTTAACATTAGTTAAAATGTAATTGCATCATCTCCCCTTCCCTTTCCTTCCTCCCGTCCAATCCACATCCCTCTCTCCAAACTCTCTCCTGCCCTTCCATCCTTTCTCAAGTCCATGACCTCTTTTCTTTGATTACTATTGTCACATGTATATAAGCATGTAACTATGTAAATACCACCTGCTGAGTCCATTCATTGTTCATTATTGACCACATCAGCTTTGCATAAAAGTATCGTGGCTATGATTTATAAATTAATAAAATGTTAGCCACCCCCCGGCTCTCATTTTGTTTAACTTGTAGTTCTAAATACGTACATCTGAGGTTGTTCAAGTCCATCTGGATAACAAACA
>NW_021620860.1:129394-146662 GCF_004785775.1 Grammomys surdaster
TAAATACGTACATCTGAGGTTGTTCAAGTCCATCTGGATAACAAACAGTGATTTATAAATACGTACATCTGAGGTTGTTCAAGTCCATCTGGATAACAAACAGTGATTTATAAAGAATTACAGGATAGCAACAAAAGATGTGCTAATCAATAGCTGAAAAGGGATTTTTTAATTCTCCCCAAATCTTTTTCCTTTGGAGTGGCCAGAATGTAAGGAAGACAATTCCTGAAGATTAACAGACAATTCTCCCTGAATAAACAAGGTGGTTTCTATAGTTACTTCACTGAAACTAGTACGTTTAAGAATCATAAGCCTAGAGAAACTGCTGTGTCAGTAGAGTCTGGCCAGGAGATATATCAGATTACATAAAAGAGAAGTTACTGGTTTTTTTAATGGTGGCTATAATGAGTGGTTTTAATTGTCAGCGTTATACAGTCTGGAATCATGTAGGAAGACAGTCTCTATGAGGGACTACCTAGATCAGCCTTTGGGCTTGTCTAGGGGAGATTCTCTTGATTATTTTAATTGACGTAGGAAAAGCCACCTATCGCAGTCAGCTAATCAATCTACTGGCTCCCTTAAGTGTTTTTTAAACATGAGCTCATAGCAGCAAAAGAGATCACATCATTATGTGAAGCTTTGCTTTGGACATCAATCATTTTGTTTTTATTCTCCTCTCATACATCCAGACCACAGTTTCTGCTTTCTCCTCTCCTCTCAGTTCCTCATCACCATCTTTACCTCCCCTTCTCCCAGATCCTCCACTTCATTTCCCTCCAGAAAAGAGAAGTCCACCCAGGGATAGCAACCAAACATGGCATAACAAGTTACAATAAGACTAAGTAGAAACCCTCATACCAAGGCTGGACAAAGTAAGTAGGAAAAGGGTCCCAAGAGCAGCCAAAGGAGTCATAGACACCCCTATTCCCACTGTTGGGAGTCCTAAAAGAACATCCAGTTAATAAAAACATGTATACAGAGGACCTAGTTCAGACCCATAAAACATTAATTTTTTAATTTATTCTTTGGTACTTTCATACATGCATGTGATATAGTTTGATCATATGTTTACTTCTTGGTATCCTCTCTTGTACACACCTATACCACTGAACTATTTCTTCTTTCTTCCTTGGCCCTGCCTACCTCCTTATCTGTTTTGTGACCCACCAAGCTTAATTAGGGTTACTTGCATACACATGAGTGTGGAGGTTATTTACTGGAGCATGGAAAACTGACCCACAGTTATGCCACTGAAAATGATGCCACCGCCTCCAGTAGCTTCTAGCTGTTAATGGATCCTTAGGGAGGGCTTAGGTATCTTGAAGCCATCTCCCATCCATGCTGGATTGTATGAGTCTTGTGCTAGTAATCGCATCCACTGTGAGTTCATGAGTACAAGGGCTACGCCATGGGCAAAAGACAATGATTTACAGTGCTTCATCCCTTCCAGCTCTTATACTCCCTCCACCTCCTCTTCTAGGTCCCTTGAACCTTGGATATGATATACAGAGATGTCCTATTGGAGGCTCTAAGACCCTGGGTTAACTGTCACCCATATTGAGAAGTTTCTCTTACCAAGTGTCTTAGGGTTTTAGTGCTTGACTAGATAGTCCACTATTGTCATGGTGGGAAACATCCATGCAGACAGACATGGTGCTAGAGAAGGAACTGAGAGTTCTACATCTTGATCCACAGGCAGCAGAAGGAGACTGTGTGCCACACAGGGAGTAGTCTGAGCAGAGGAGACCTCAGAGCCCACCCTTAATTTTCTCCAACAAGGCCACACCTACTTTAATAAGGCCACAGCCCCTGATATTGCCACTCTCTATGGGTCAAGCATTTGCACACATGAATTTATCTAGGCCATTCCTATTCAAATCACCAAACCTCAGTTGAAACCAGCATTTCTCTAGAATTTTGGTGTCTGATGTAAACCCTATGAATGTAATTTTTGTGTAAGCACATGTAAGATTGAAAATAGATCTTATATTCATCTTAATGTCTCTAAAAATTAAACACAAACCAGATTACAAAACCTTCTAGAACATATGAAAATATTTCTGTAAAATGTCAATAAAGCATGATAATAAGATGTCTTAATGTTCCAGAAGAATGCATTTAAAACTATTAGGTATATTACTTTAGCTCAACCTGGAAGACAACTATAAAACCAGATCTCAGTCCCAGAGATGTGTGGGGCATTAAAATGCTGATTCATGAGTCATACTTAATCATCTCACAACGCACTGGGGTGTGGAGACAGACCTGTCTTGGAAGGCCTTAGGAATTTCATGAGTGCAGTGGGCACCTACAATGTTTGCATGGGTCATAAGCCTCCTGAATTCTCACTTTTGGAAAGGGTGACTTCACTTCCTGCTTCATTCCAGCAGTCCACCTGACTGCAGCCAGAATTTATCCACTACAGATTCCAACTCCATCTGAAGCTCCTCTGACTACATGTCCTGGTGAGAACTGGCAGACAATGACTCTACCATGTCACATGACATTCCATGACAAGAGGTCATGGAATACTGCAATTTGGGGGAAATGCAAGAGGTGATTCATAGGGAATACCAGAAAACATGAGAAAAGTGAAGTCATTACTACCTACATATTGGAAGTTTTTGCTAGAAAACTACAACCTATTAAGTTGCTTTTTGTATCATATAAACAAAAACAAGGAAATGATATTTTCATAATTACAGAAACAACTTAGCTGAGTATAAAAGAGGACCTGCAGCAAGGAGACTCCAAACCATAAAACTCACTCATTTGTAAACCCACCCAGAACCTCCACCTCTAACACCATGGTCAGCTCCTGTTGTGGCTCTGTCTGCTCTGAGGAAGGCTGTGGCCAAGGCTGTTGCCAGCCCAGCTGCTGCCAGACCACCTGCTGCAGAACCACCTGCTGCCGCCCCAGCTGCTGTGTGTCCAGCTGCTGCAGACCCCAGTGCTGCCAGCCCATCTGCTGCCGCCCCAGCTGCTGCCGCCCAAGCTGCTGTGTGTCCAGCTGCTGCAGACCTAGCTGCTGCCAGTCTGTGTGCTGCCAGCCCACCTGCTGCCGCCCCATCTGCTGTCGGCCCAGCTGCTGCAGACCCCAGTGCTGCCAGCCCTCCTGCTGCCGCCCCAGCTGCTGCATCTCCAGCTGCTGTCAACCCTGTTGTGGTGGGTCCAGCTGCTGTGGCTCCAGCTGTTGTCGTCCCTGCTGCCGCCCCTGCTGCCGCCCCTTTTGCTGTCTGAGACCAGTCTGTGGTCAGGTCGGCTGCCAAACCACTTGCTACCGCCCCACCTGTGTCATCTCCACCTGCCCCCGCCCCATGTGCTGTGCTACCCCCTGCTGTTGAGAACTTTCTTGAACACATCCATGTTTTCCCACCTCCTTTATTATGAAAATAGACCTGTGTACCTCATAATTATGTTGAAAGAGGCCTTTCCTGTCAATTGTGTGTCCATACCTTATACTCAGGAAAACTGCCTCTGATGACTTCTATGTCATTTCAGACTAAAACATGGACTTGAAGGTTAAGAAATTAATGCAGAAGGAGATGGGAGTGCATCCTGAAGGGATTATCGGGAGGAGTGGAAATGTTGTGATCAAAATACATTGTATGCATGTACAAAACTCTTAAATAATTAATACAAAACATTGTATTTTGAAAAAAATTAGTAAGAGTGCAGATCTTCTCAGCCTAAATGTGAAAATACATCCAGCACCTGTAGAGGCCAAACCTTAAGAGCTGAAAGTCTCAGGGTGTTTGCTATCTTATTTCACCTTTAACTGTGACATTTCTGTATTTTCCTGCTATTTCTAAATAAAATTCATTTAATTGGAATAGAAATACAATTTTTTGCATCTTTTGCTTTATAACTATTGACTTTGACTAATGAAAACTATACACCAAGCACAACTACACCAAACTTTCCTGATCCTGCTGTCACAACTTCAGAAAATTTCTAGCACAGTGAGTTAAAAATTTGCAAAAAGAAAGTAAGCAGTCAGTCACAGTGAGTTCATGACACCATGAACCTGTCATGTCATGTTCAGAAGACACTAACTTTTAGTCTTTCTACTCTCTTTTTTTTGTGATGCTTCCTTAGCAGTGTGTGCATGTGTATGGATGTGCATGTGTGTTTATGTGTGTGTGTGTATGTGCACGTATATGTGTGTGTACCTCCACACACACTTGTGTGATAAAATGCCCTGAGTTCTCTGCAATTTCATATTCTCTACTTTCATATTTTTGAGTCTGCATTAACTGCCTAGTCAGCTGCAAAGAAAAGCTTCTCTGATGAGGCCTGAGAGGTGTCTACTTGCTTCAGAGGCACAGGCACTGATAAGCTGCCCATGTCTAAGAAATCACCTCCTAGCCATGCTCATGCAGGTAGCCCTGCTTACACTCAGTCAGTCACACCCACCCAACGACACAGGCATGAAAGAAGGAAGGGTGCTGGCTAGTCAAGAGGGAACTCTAGGTCTGGGAGGAGAAGAGACTGGGTAACAGAATAAGAAAAACTAAAACACGTGGAAATGAAACTATCAAAGAATAAAAAATTAAACAAAAATAACCAACAAAGAGAATGTGTACCTATTATTAAAACTACAGCCAGTATTGGTTTTATTTGCATTTCTCTGATGACTACAGATGTTTAACATTTCTCTAAATGCTTCTCAAACATTAGAGATTCCTTTGTTGAGAATTCTTTATTTAGAAATGTACTCCATTTTTTATTTGGGTTATTTGGCTTGTTGATGTTTAGTTTCTTGAGTTCTTTATATACTTTGGATGTCAGCTCTCTGTCAGATGTGGAGTTGGTGATCTATTTCCATTCTGTAGGCTGTCATTGTGTTTTTGTCTTACAGAAGCTTTTCAGTTTTATAAGGACCCATTTATTAACTATTGATCTCAGTGCCCAAGCTATTGGTGTTTCGTTCAGGAAGTTATCTCCTTGCCAATGTGTTCAAGGCTATTCCTCACTTATTCTTCTATCAGATTTAGTGTATCTGGTTTTATGTTAAGGTCTTTGATCCACTTGGACTTGAGTTTTTTACAGGGTGTTAGATATGGTTCTATTTGCATTCTTCTATGTGTAGATATCCAGTAAGACCAGCAAAATTTGTTGAAGAAGCTTCTTTTTTTCTGTTGTATAGGTTTGTCTTTGTCAAAAATCAAGTGTGAATAGGTGTGTGGATTTACTTCTGGTTCTTTGATTCAATTTCATTGATCAACCTGTCTGTTTATCTGCCAGTATCATGCGGATTTTATTAGCAGGAATGATGATACCTCGAGAAGTTCTTTTATCGTACAGGATTGCTTTAGCTCTTCTGAGTTTTTTATTTTTCTATATAAAGTTGAATATTGTTCTTTCAAGGTCTGTAAATAATTGTATTAGAATTTCAATGGGAATTGAGTTGAATCTGTAGATTGATTTTGGCAGGACAGCCATTTTACTATGTCAATCCTACTGATCCATGAGCATGGGAGATCCTTTTGCGTTGATATCTTCTTCAAATTCTGAATCTATGAAGGTGACTAAGACTCCTAGCAATGGGAGATATGGAGCCTGAACTGGCCATCTCTTGTAACCAAGCAAGATGTTCAATGGAGGGGTTGGGACACCAACCCAGCCATGAAATCTTAGAGTCACAATTTGTCCTACCTACAAGATGTGCAGGGGTAAAAGATGGAGCAAAAGCTGAGGGAAGGGTCATCCAATGTCTCAGCTTGAGACCTATGTCATAAGATGAAGCCCACCCCTGAAATATTAATAATATTCTACTGTGTTTGCAAACAGGTGCCTCATATAACTGTCATCAAGGAGGCTTCACCCAGCATCTGATAGAAACTGATGCGGAGACCAACAGCCAAATATTAAGTGGTGCTTGGGGAATCCTATGGATGAAGAGGAGGATGGATTGATGGCCCCAGAGGGACCAAGACACCACAAAAAAACCTACAAAATCAACTAACCTGAGCCCATAACAACTCATAGATACTAAACTGCCAATCAGAGAGTATGCTTGGGATGGACTTAGGCCCTCTGCACATACATAACAGTTATGCAATCTGAGTCTTCTTGTGAGTCTCCTAAAGTGAGAGCAGGGTCTGTCTTTGACTATGTTGCTTGTATTTGGATACCATGCTCCTAACAGGGCCACCTTGCCTAGTCTCAACTGAATAGATTCAAGATGCACCTAATCTGGTTAATATCCATGGGAGGCTTCCCCTTTCCTGAGGATAAGGGAAGGTGGGGTGGGTGTGGGGCAGAGGAGATAAAGAAAGGGACTGGTAGGAGAGAAGGGCAAGGGAAGCTGAGATCATAATATAAAGTAAAAATATAACTTAACAATTAAAAAAAACTTACAATCAGCTTTTCAGAATAGTCCACTAAAATGCTTTCAAGTCTGTTGTCACTTTGAGTATCAAAAATACCTACATGAACTTCAAAATGAGTAAACCACACACACACACAAAACCAACAACAAAAACCCATACACAGATGGAAGGAAAACCTTTTAAAATGCCAGTGCATGGATGTTTCTATAAGCATGAAAAAGTGTGAAGGTTAATTTTCGGGTATGAAGAAACAGAGTTATATATAGACTGAAACTTTCTAAAAGTTTATCTTTGCTATTTCTTCCACTCAGCTTCTGACTATCATTTTCATCCATTTATAGGAAAATTATTTTCTATGGAGGACAAACTCATCATTCTGAGATGTTTCCAGAAAATATAAAATGGAGAACACTCATGGAATAAGTACAGTGGGATCCTTCAGAGCCCTCTACACTCCACCCTTAGCTTGCTCCTTCAAAGGTTTTTCCGTCTCCCACTCCTTTCTCCTCATGGCCTATTTCCTTACTAAAAAGAGGTATCCTTTCGATAATTAACATAAATTTAGCCTTCTACCCCAACAACAGCTCCAAACACACCCCCACATCCTTCCTTTTCCTTTCTGAAGCCCCTATTTGTACACTCTGACTATCCAAAATCACAAAACCACCTCTCTTTCCCCTTATGAACATCATAAAACCCTTCCTAATATACTCAAAGACCCTTTTTCCTACATCTCCACACCTAATACTCTCTAACCCAAATCAACTTCAGAGGCCTCAAACCCATCATTCAGTCCTTTTTATCCAAGTGGTTTCTATACCCCACCTCTTCATCCTACAATACTCCCATATTGACAGTCAAAAATCCTAATAAAACCTTCTACCTAATCAAAGACCTTTATTCCACTAATACTGCCACTGTCCCACTCCACCCTGTGGTCTCCAACCTTTATACTATCCTATCTGATATCGTCAGTAACATTATTACTTTTCAGTCCTAGATATTAAAGATATTTTTTTCTCATTATCCCTAGATATTCATTCTCAACACCTTTTTGCCTTCACTTGGACAACCCCAATACTCAACAATCCTGACAACTGACCTGGACTGTCCTTCCCTGGGGATTCAAAGATACCCCCCACCTTTTCAGCCAGGCACTCACTATGGAGCTGGCCTGGCTTCCTCCTTTTCCCGTCAACCTGTTTCAGCATGTGGATGACCTCCTCCTTTGCAGTCCTCCCCTCTCAGATGCCAATCTAACACTGCCTCATTCCTCGGTTTCCTTAGCTCCAAAAGTTAGCAGATCTCACCTTCCAAAGCTCAGCTCTCAAGTCATCTATCTTGGATTCTCTCTAATTCCAATAAACACCTCACTTTAGACCACCTTGCCCGTCTCTACTCCTTATCTCCACCTTCAACAAAATCCAAACTGCTTTCCTTTTGGGGGCTGGCCAATTTCCTCTGCACATAGGTACCTAGATATTCACTTCTTGTACATCCTGTATACCAAACTAATTCTGGATCTGCCCATGAGCCTCATCTTCCCAATGACAAACAAATCTTTAAACAAAACAAACAAACAAACAAAAATAAACAACAAAAATAGAAACCGCTCTCCTTTCAGCCCCAACCTTCTGACTCTCAAATATATGTAGACCTTTCCACAATTACACTTCAAAGAACAAAACAAAAACAAATAAACAAGCCCAAACAACCCCAAAATTATGCCCTTGAGGTCTTAGAACACTTTCTAGGACTGGCTTTTGACTCTGTCACTTTACTCTCCAAAACTCTGGATAACACCAGTCTCTGGCTGATCTCCATGCCAACTTGTTTTTGCTGCAGCCTTTTCTGCTCATCTCTAAATCTAACAAATTCTCTCTCTCTCTCTCTCTCTCTCTCTCTCTCTCTCCTTCCCTTCCTCCCTCCCTCCCTCCCTCCCTCCATCCTTCCTTCCCTCATCATCCTAAGTTACAAAGGACTACAATCATTTTTATCAAAAACTCATCACTCACATTTCTTACCTGTCCTCACCTCAATTCCTCCACACTTATCTCTTTACCCCAACATCCCCCAGACCCTCTTCACTCCTGTCCAGAAACTCTCCAAGACCTCCTCCTCAATCCCTCTCACATACAAGAGTGTCCTCTAGCTACTTCTGTCTACACTTTTTATTCAGATGGAAGCTTTGTCCTGTCAGATGACCACCAAGTTACAGGATATACATGGATCTAAAATGATGCCATTGTGAAGGTGACCTCATTACTCCCAGATGCTACTAATCAACAGGCACAATTAATAACCCTCACTACAGTTCCAAATCATTAACAGTTTATACAGACTCCAAATATGCTTTCCATATCTTGATAACTCAGCCATCTGGGAGGAATGAGGATTTCTAAATACAAAAGACAACTCATTTACTAGCTCTTCATATGTCCATAACCTCCTCAAGGCCTCTCATTTATCCTCTCATGTTGGCTTGGTTCATTGCAAGGCACAGCAAACTGACCCCTCCCTTGTAACTAAAGACAATAATGGCACAAGATGGCAGACTTTTTAATCACCCAATTTTCCTTCAGCTATCCTACTACATAACCCAGATAACAACACATCTAACCTTCTTTTAACACAGAACATCATTCCTTACATCGTCTTTCACTCTAATACAAAATCCCTTCTATCCTTTCTCCAATGTTGCTAGCCCTTCCCTAGCCCCAGATGGTCCCGCAGAGCCTGGACATCAACTGACACAGCCTGCTATTCCTGTCCCTGACCAACATTCCAGCTTTCTTGGGTCCTTAACAATGCCCAATATCAGTAGTAGGCAGCTAGAGAGAATGATGCCCATTTAACCAACACCCAACAACCCAATAATAAAACAAAACAGTGGGAAAGAAAGGCTCTCTAACAGGTCTAAGCCTGGAAAACATGGCGCCAACAGGTTTTGTCCTTTACCCACCTCTTTCCCCTGCTAAAACCATTATATTACATTCCTAAACCTAGCCTCTAGGGTCCTTTCCCTTATTTGGTCACTGACTCATTCCTGAGACTAAACACCAAGGTTTGGCAATCAAAAATCATTATTTGGTTACACTGGCTAATATGTCTAATCAGGACTTACAAACTCACCTTAGCACAGAATTCTTTTCTCCTTAAAAACTTCTGTAAAAAAAAAATCTACTGCTACTGCTGCTTGCTCTCTGCCTCTGATCCAGAAGTAGAATCGCTCCTGCATGCCCCTCCAGGGTATTAAATATTTTCGTGCTCAGAATTTAGTTCTGGGTATGTTCTGCACTGCCTCCAAAGGGCCACAAATTATATATGGGACATTTTTATATAGCCACAATACAGATATAAAATTAAATTATTTTTAAACTGTACTATTGTCTAATGTGCATTCCATATCCAAATATTGTTAATACTGAGCTTTAGAGGAATTTCTGTCCATATCTATACATTACATTTAAATATCACATCTTTTTCATCTTAAATCTAAAATATTTCCTCAGCCTGTCACTGTAGTATAAGGTTATGACCATGCTAATGAAGATGGACCAGTCGTTATGTGGAGAATGCCTCAGCCTTTTTTTTTGAACTCATGTTTCCCAATAGCTATAGTCAAATTATGCCTTTGACAGAAATAAACTAGATGTCTTTTCAGGGAGTGACTGCATATATAATGTGTGTGTACATATGTGTGCATGAGCATGTGTGCCTGCATACACATGTGCATTCATGCATGTGCAGCTGCAAATGTATGCTCATGTTTGTGGAGAACAGAAGACAACCTCACATGTCATGCCTCAGACACTATCTGCCACTATGTTTTCGAGAGAAGATCATTCACTGGCCTGCCTGGCTCTACCTGTCTCTGCCTTCCCAGTGCTAAGATGCCAAGGGCCTGCTACCATGCTTGGAGCAGCTTCTGGAGATTGAACTCAGATCCTCATCCCAGCAGAACAAGTATTCTGCCCACCAAACCACCTTCACTGCCCTAAAATGAACACTGGTTCCCAGATTAAGTGTTCTTTCACATTAAGTTAGTATTTTTCCATTTTGAAATTAATAAAAGTTTGATAGAGAAATATTTAGAAAACAAAAGCATGTTCCTGGTAAAACCCATGATTTAATTAATCTTCGTTCTACTGTTGTGGATAGCTTTTACCTTCTTTGGTTTCTCTACTTGGTCTTAGTATAGACTGATTATTTTTATTTCACTTGATGAATTGAAGTCTATCACTGTCATTATTTGTTTTGGTGTTCAAGTGGTCCCTTACTGGAGCTGTGAGATTCCCAAAATGCCCTGTTGGAGAATGGTTCTAATCCTTTGATTCAATCAGAAATCTGAGTGCCCAAATACTAAAGGTCCTTGTCCCAATTGGTTTTCAATCAATCAATAAAGATACCAGTGACCAATGGCTGGGCAAAGAGAGATGGGGTGGGACCCTTAGAGTTGCATGGGCTAGGACGCAGGAGGGAGGAGAATGAGTCACCATGAAGTGGTGGGAGACGGAAGAATGTAGGAACTGCAGGGTATAGAGTGAGCCAAAGAGCCATGTGAGATTTTGGGGAAGCAAAATTGGGCCTGGGATAGCAGAGGATGGTTTAGGAATACCCAACTTTTGCAACCTTTGAGGTAGCCAAGGCATTTTAAAATTAACTGGTGTGTGTGTGTGTGTGTGTGTGTGTGTGTGTGTGTGTGTGTCTTCCATTTGAAAATTCTGGTAGTTCCCCTACAGGCAAGTAAGTGGGATACATCAGGAGCCAAAGCGGTGTAGATAAAACCCATCTCTACAATGTCCTATCATTAGTGACAATTTGAAACATAGTGAAGGAAGTATTATTTCTGCTGCACACCTTGGAGTACTTTGGACAGCCCGACATCTAATAAGCATCTACGACTCAGAGACAATATTCACTTCCTCATAGCTCACAGGGAGCTATCTCACAAAGATAAGCTCCCCCCACCCTATTTCTCAACTACAATTATGCTTCTCTTTGGACATCAAAAGAGATGTGAGTATAATGAGACAAATTGGCTTAAATAGCATCATGAGTGATACACAAAGCACAGACACACACCAGTGACCCAGTCCATGTGATGAACCCACCCAAGAAGCAGGGTCGACAAATAAGGAAGCAGAGAAGGGAATTCTGTAACAAAGACAAGATAAAATAATCTTAATGCACCAGGAAAAGGAAGTCTTAAATGCTTTATCTTCAAATATTTATAAAGGAAAACCAATGGTCTGACTTAATGATGACTAATTTTTCAGGGAAAAGAAATCCAACTGGGAAATCCTCTAGGACAGGGTCACAGCACACTTATCAGAGTATAAAAGGGAACATGCAGCACTGGCACTTTCAGATTCACTACACTCTCTCCAGTACTAATCAGAACCTCTACCTCTGACAACATGGTCAGCTCCTGTTGTGGCTCTATCTGCTCCGAGGAAGGCTGTGGCCAAGGCTGCTGCCAGACCACCTGCTGCCGCCCCAGCTGCTGTGTGTCCAGCTGCTGCAGGCCCAGCTGCTGTGTGTCCAGCTGCTTCAGACCCAGCTGCTGTGTGTCCAGCTGTTGCAGACCTAGCTGCTGCCGCCCCAGCTGCTGTGTGTCCAGCTGCTGCAGGCCCAGCTGCTGTGTGTCCAGCTGCTGCAGGCCCAGCTGCTGTGTGTCCAGCTGCTGCAGACCTAGCTGCTGCCAACCCACCTGCTGCCGCCCCAGCTGCTGCATCTCCAGCTGCTGCCAACCCTCTTGTGGTGGTTCTAGCGCCTGTGGCTCCAGCTGTTGCCGTCCCTGCTGCCGCCCCTGCTGCTGTCTGAGACCAGTCTGTGGTCAGGTTGGCTGCCAAACCACTTGCTACCGCCCCACCTGTGTCATCTCCACCTGCCCCCGCCCCATGTGCTGTGCCATCCCCTGCTGCTGAGATCCTTGCACTGGATCCACTTCCCTCTATATCAATTCAGATCTTCTGTGTATGTGTTTCAACTTGAAACACACAAAGTATTTTGATGCTGCATAATTCAGCTTTATGAGTCTGATGAGAAGCCAGACCATGGCTTTACTCAGCCAGCAGACAACTGGAAAAATACTTCTCTTCATACCCTATCCACAGGACTTTGCAGTTGCAGTAGCCTGATATATCTCTGCACCAAAGGAAACCTCACATTTCTCTGCAATAAAAATTCAATGTGACTGTTGCTCTTTTAAGACGGCGTCTACTCTTCTTAAAAACAAGTGTGTTTGGAGATTTGTAAGATAGTTCGGTCAGTAAAGCACTTGGAGCTCAAGCATGAGGACCTGAGTTCTATCATCAGAATCCATGTAAAAAGCCAGGTACGGAGGTACATGCTCATAAATCCCATGTTGGGAGGCAGAGCAAGAGACTGTTTCAAAAACTAAGGTGGACAGACCCTGCTGAATGACTTCAGAATTTGACCTCTGGCCTACTCAAACACACACACACACACACACACACACACACACACAGCAAGTGTATTTTACCGACAGAACACACAAGGAAATTTTCTTGCTTTTCTGGTTCCATTAGTCACTGCCTGAATTTTCCCAAGTGTCTTGCTATTTCCCAGGCAAACCACCTGCAAGCCTGCATCGCTTCTGCCTCCATCTAGAGCAAAGCTTCAGTATGCAAATAAAGTGCATGGACACGTATGTAGGAAGATGCCAAGATGAAACTTGGTAGTTTGTATGCTAACCTCATATATTGATTTAAAAATAATCTACAGGCATATTTTAATATCAGATTAAAATGTCCTCGACATAGAGTAGGACTTCACCCATGACTCACCTCTTCTTTTGATAGAAAACTTTCAAATCCAGATACATTGACAGGACAAAAACATAACCCAAAGGAGGGAACAGATCCTGTGAGAAAAACATAGAAGCAAAATGTGCTCTATTGTAAATTGTGGGCAACTGCAGGCCGCATGTCCACATCATAAAGTCCCACAGGGCTCGTGGCGATTGTTTCCGTGTCCTTTCAGCATGTGGACCTGCTGAATGAGTCTGTTGCCACTGAGTTTCTCAGATCCAATCTCTTCCCACATTCATTCAAAGATCAGTTATTGGATGCTTTCAGCACAGACCCCGTTGTGATTGAAGAGGTGACAGCAGGAGCTGACGTGCACAAGACTCTGCACCCAAGTCTACATCATAGTGGAGTTTCTCAGCAAAGTATCTGACGTGCTGCTCCTCCCTTTACAGGGTTTGTTCAGGGACGGAACAGATGGCTCAGTGGCTAAGAGCGTTGGCTGCTCTTCCATAGGACCTGGGTTTGATTCCCAGCACCCATGTGGTGACTCACAACTGATTATAACTCCAGTTGCAAGGAATCCAACCCCTTCTTCTGGCCTATGTGAGCACTAGGTACATACATGGTACACAGACATAAGTGTAAGCAAAACACCCATATACAGAAAAGTAAGATGAAATGATAATAAAACAAATAAAAATAAAAACTTTGTCTTCTTCTGCCTGTCTTGTCTTTTCGTTTGTAATTTTATTTAGAGGGATGGAATCAAACTGTAGAGTTCCACTTTAGATTTTAAAACAATGGGAAATATTCCCCAAAAGGATATTTTTACTAATGACATTTTAATAATGACTATCTTTTCATTCTAGAAAGTACCTGAAATCTTGAATTTAAAGAGGAAGCCAGAAGTGCATGCCCATAGACAAGGCACAAAATAGAGCTAAATCTTCAGCTATTTGCTTTGGTAAAAACTTAAATGAGCTGAGTTTAACCCAGAAGGCATTGCAGTAGACAAATTGTGATCTATCATTACATTGATGGTGGTAGAAACACATAAGCATAGAGCAAATCCTCCAATTGGAAACTGGGACAATGGTTCTTAACCTGTGGGTCACAACCCTTTTGGGAGTCGAATGACTCTTTCACAGGGGTCACCTAATACCATTGGAAGTCATAAACATTTATACTCAGATTCATAACAGTAGCAAGATTACAGTTATAAAGTAGCAACAAAAATAATTTAATGGTTGGGGAGGTCATGACAATATGAGGAACTGTATTAAAGGGTTACAGCATCAGGAAGGCTAAGAACCATTGCCCTAGGAGATACAAAAATTGGAATAAAAGTCAATATACTGGCAAACACAACTTACAGAAGAAGCTTTAAGGACAAGGGCAAGCTTTTACCCTTTATGATGGGAAGACAGACACTGAGGGTGTGAAGTGGCTGGTCACACTTCATCTATAGTTGGGAAGCTAAGACTAAAGATAGAGCACACAGGAAAATTGACTGAATTTGAAATAATTAAATACTCTGTAAGGCAGAGCTTGTACTTGGTGATCTCCAAACCAGAACAAAGTAAAACATGCACCCCACATGAAAACTTGATTTCAAATACAACGTATCACTGTTATAATGGAAACCTGGAATAACCTAAATATTTCTCAGTAAAAGACTAGCCAAATGAAATATACTATGTTCACAAAATTGTGTATTGCATAGCTGAAATGTAACAAGAAATATCTGAAGCCACTACTGTAGAATAGATAGTAATATCCCATTGCTGTGGTGCGGTAAGTGAACCCAAGCAAACGGTAACTAAGTGTGCATAGTATAAGAAGAATTATCAAAGCTGACAGTAAATATAAACTTGCGTTAAAACAATAACGTAAAAACAGCTTCAAATTTATAAAAAAAGAAAACCTTTTAAGTCAGTTGATATGCTAATTAGTCTGAGTTAATCATTACCTAACATACACAGGATCACTGCACCTCATAAATATGTACAAATAGCATCTGCCAATCAAAAACAAGTTTTATCCATAGGGGAGAAAGAATGTGCGTGCAGAGAAGAAAGACAGAAGCAAGACTTCCTTGGATAGGTCTCATTTTGTAAAAATTATTTTGGAACCTAAAAATAACTTACAGTTATAGAACAATTAAATTTTAAAGTAATTTTTAGGACTATGAGAAGCAAACATGAGATGTGTAGCCAATTCATCGTCAAATACTTGGCAAATGCAATTTAAGGAAGAAGCTTTAAGGACGAGGGCAAGCTTTTACCTTTTATTATGGGAAAGACAGACACTGAGGGTGTGAAGTGGCTGGTCACACTACATCTGTAGTCAGGAAGCCAAGAGAGTCAGGAAGCCAGTGATCACTTGATCACTGGCTCTTGGATCCCTTCTCCCCTTTACTCTGCATGGGACCACCACCTATGGGACATATCACCAACATTCAGGATGAGTCTTGCTTGCTTTGTTAGAGTTTTCTGGAAACACTCTCTTTGTTTATACACTCAGATGTGAGTTTCCATGGAGATTCTAAAACCTATCAAGTTGACAATGAAGATTGTACATCACAGCAAGCATGATGATGATGTGGTAATACATAGCTGAAAATACTCGCTTCAAGAGTTGCCATTTGGGATGAGACAGTTGAACACATTCATATTATAGTCATATGGATTCAAGTAGGGCTCTTCCCAATATAAAGACAAGCAAAAGGAGAAGCTTAAATTCCCATAAACTAATACAATAATGCCAAAGAAAACACTGGAGAGGAAGGAGGGTGGGGCTGCTGATTGACCTGAAGTAAAATAACTTTCTGGAAAGAATCTGAAGAAGGTCCATTCTAAGAAGATGGAACAGGACAATTCAAAGTATGAAAGTTAATACTATTTCTGTTCAATAGACTACTGAATCCTATAAAAACTTTAACTGATTTCTGCATGAGCTGTAGTGACCTGATGCCTTGTGGGTTCTTTGGAAAGTAAATTCACTACAATGACCATAACGCACAAACAGATCTGGAGCACGGCCAGCGTTCACTAACAATGATCTCTGTGATCTCGCTTTTCATTGAAAAGTACATGAGATATAAATATGTGACTCTTGATCTGGATCCTACTCTTAAGAACTTTCCATTTGTGTCAGAATCCCCTTTGTAACATAGCATACTTTAGTGTTTATAAGACAGCAAGCAAAGCCTACTGTGCTCTCATTATTCAGGTAGGATATCTCAAACCCATAATTATCGAAAGAGTGGCAGGGAAGGATGCTTTGCATGGAGCATTTTTCATAGAAAGCAGAATCCACTGCACATGCTGGCTTATCAGGAGACAGATCAAATCCATTCACACTTTGTATGCCACACACAGAGAGGATCCCTAAGGGGATACGTTGACTCCTTAAATGAGTCTTTGGCATTAAAAAAATGCTCATAAAATGCTAACCATCTGGATACAATCATTACAAGCTATAAATACACTTGTTCCTGATTTTATACAAATAATTGCACAGATGAATCTTTCATCCTGTCTCTACCGGTGCTCTACCAGGCAATAGTTTTTGCATATCTGCAGAAAAAATAAAAATAATTTTGTGAGCCATTCTCAAACTATTATCAAGCAAGCATGAGTGACACGTGTATCGTGTGCTAGTCCCAGTTTAGAAGGTACACAGGCAGAAATAGAAGCACGAATGTCATTTGACACGCCTTAATTCAATGAATCATAACAATGTAGAAAAAGAAAATGATGCCCTTTCTAAACGCTGGAATATTTAACCTTGTAAACATGATTATGACTTAATAACACTAATTAATTTCCTGGTTAGAGAAACAAGGAAAGGAGCTTTGCTCATGGTGACACCACTTGCTAAGCAGAGTATAAAAGGGAATACCAGCCAGGAGAACTTCAGAATTTCAAAACACTCTCTCAGAAACCCACCAGAACCTCTACCTCTGACACCATGGTCAACTCCTGTTGTGGCTCTGTCTGCTCTGAGGAGGGCTGTGGCCAAGGCTGCTGCCAGCCCAGCTGCTGCCAGACTACCTGCTGTAGGACCACCTGCTGCCGCCCCACCTGCTGTGTGTCCAGCTGCTGCAGACCCCAGTGCTGCCAGTCTGTGTGCTGCCAGCCCACCTGCTGCCGCCC
>NW_021620860.1:146672-170431 GCF_004785775.1 Grammomys surdaster
GCCAGTCTGTGTGCTGCCAGCCCACCTGCTGCCGCCCCAGCTGCTGCCGCCCCAGCTGCTGCATCTCCAGCTGCTGCCAACCCTCCTGTGGTGGTTCCAGCTGCTGTCGCCCCTGTTGCCGTCCCTGCTGCTGTTTGAGACCAGTCTGTGGTCAGGTCGGCTGCCAAACCACTTGCTACCGCCCCACCTGTGTCATCTCTACCTGCCCCCGCCCCATGTGCTGTGCCACCCCCTGCTGCTGAGCCTCCATCCCTTGATCCAGCTTCTTTCTGACCTCTGTGCCCACAGTTGGCCACAAGGGCATACAGAGTCGTATCAATGGGTGTTGTTTTGCTGAGTTACATCTCTATAGTTTATTGGACCCAACAACAGCTATTCTAGCTTCAATCCAAATCCCTCATGTGGACCTTTCCTTCCCATCGAAGTGTGAATTGGCTTCTACTGTATCAGCTGCTGAATTGAATCATTCCCAGATTCTTAACATTTAGGTCCAGGTCACAACTCTCAAGGGTCCACAGGTTGACTTCAATACTTCTCTACTGTTGATCTTCATAGTCCCTGATTTAACTTTTCAATGAAGATGCCCTTTGGTCATTCTTACTCGACCAGGTTTCCTGTGTTGTGTCACTGTGTCAAAATAAAACATCACTTTTCCACTTAGAAAATCAGTGTGATCGTATCAATCTCTAATATTTCTCTTTCATCCTGAAGAACTTGTGTTTTGCCCATACCTGTAGGATAGATGACAAGACTTATTGAGTGAAAACAAAACAAAAAAAAAAAATTAGAACTACTTTAACCCCCATATTTTGTTTTTTTCCTTTTTTAAAAAATTATTTATTGGATATTTTATTTACATTTCAGACGTTATCCTCTTCCCTATCCCCCCCAATAAACCCTCTATCCCATCCCCTCTCTTCTTGCTTCTATGAGGATCTGCCCCCACACACCCACCCTGTCTCATATCCCCACCCTTAAATTCCCCCACATTGGGGCATCCAGCCTTCACGGGACCAAGGACTTCCTCTCCTACCTATGCCCTACAAGGCCATCCTCCCCTACATATGCAGCTGAAGCCATAGGTTCTTCCCTGTGTACTCCTAGGCTAGTGGTTTAGATCCTGGGAGCTCACAGCTAACCATTGAACTGCTCATGGGGTTCCCAATGGAGAAGTTAGAGAGAAGAGTGAAGGAGCTGAAGGGGTTTGCAGCCCCATAGGGAGAGCAACAATATTTGTCTTTTTTCTTCAACCATCTCCTTTGTTTTTAGACAACATTGAAAAACTCATGGATAAAAATCAGAAAATTCATTTAGGAAGACTGTAAGTCATGTTCTGTGTGTTGATATTATGCATATACAAACATCTCGTAGTTACTATAAGGAGAGCAGAATTGGGCATCAATTGATTTTTTTAAAAACAATGCAATTAGCACTAAAAGTGCTAAATATGAAGACAGGATGAGTGTGAGAGATAAAAGGTTTATTTTAAAGTGTGTGTGTGTGTGTGTGTGTGTGTGTGTAAACTCTCATTTGAAAACAGAGGAAAGATGAAGTTGAAGATGATTCTAATTAAAAAAAAAAAAAAGTAAGCTCCAGGATGTCTCTTCTCCCAGTCCAGGCAGTTCTGCCACACCAAGACAGATTCCCTGACTAGGAAAGAAGACACTGGGATATGGAATGGTAGCATTACAGTGGTGTAACTAAAGACCTTATGTCCCTGAGCCCTACGGAGAAGAAAAAGATCTTTTCTATCGTTGTGGAAGGACATGATATCTCTTTGTTTAAAGGTGATGTAGATGCCCCAGTCTTGAAAGATAGCACAGATTTTTCTCTCCCTTCTCTCTGCTTCTCTCTGCCACACACCAGCAGGCAAAATCTCCAGTCCTACTTGACAGCCAGTATCTACAAACCTATGTTCCCTTTCTGTTTGGCTTTTCAGTTGTCTTAGACAAGTAAGTAAACCCACCCCACTACTCTGTCTTTGCTTTGATTCTTTCTCTCACTTCTTTCTTTCTTTCTTTCTTTCTTTCTTTCTTTCTTTCTTTCTTCCTTTCTTTCTTTCTTCCTTTCTTTCTAATGTCCTCACTTTCTCTATTTTCTCATTTTAAAATTTAAGTGTGCATGTGTCCAGTTTTTAAAATGTATTTTGTGTGTGTGAGCATTTTGTCTGTAGGTATGCCTGTCCACCACATGTGTGCCTGGTACCTATGGAGACAATCAGATGCACTGGAACTGGAGTTATCAATGTTTTAAACCACTGTGTGGGTGCTAGGGATCAAAACCAGGTCCCCTAGAGGAAGACCAGATGCTCTTAACCTCTGCGCAATCTCTCCAGCCCACGAGTATTTTTACATTTGTACCTTGGGCTGTTTAAAAATGTATAGAATGTATAGACTGTGGTGCACATTTACTCCACCGGCTTTACAGCTGTTCAACAACATACTGCTTTTTAATAGAATGGAGAGAGGCACCCTGTTCACTTCTAAAGCTGCCTAGTATAGCATTTTCTCCTTAGCACCCTATTAAAGGGCACTCAGGCTATGTCCAGTTCAGCACTGTTATTTTATTTCACATTGTGAATAGAACTGATATAAATAATCCTATAAAAATACTGTCATATACATATGTCCAAGAATAATGCTGGCATTTATTGGCAACTATTCATAAGAAAATCACTTATTTCTATATTGTCAAATTTGTGGTTTTTGACAACCTAGTGAATGAAAAGTGGCATCTCTTAGTATTTTATTTCTTATATTATGCATGAAAGGATCACATGACTTACTTCACTTCCTTCATTGCCCCTCTTCCAAATATTTGCAAGGCCTTGAAGTCGATTACATTCTTCTTCCCACTTTCATACATCTTTTCAGGGAGCATCTTTTTTTTCGAGACAGGGTTTCTCTGTGTAGCCCTGGCTGTCCTGGAACTCACTCTGTAGACCAGGCTAGCCTCGAACTCTCGAACTCAGAAATCCGCCTGCCTCTGCCTCCCAAGTGCTGGGATTAAAGGCGTGCGCCACCACTGCCCGGCTAAGGGAACATCTTTTTACCTTTTAAGCAATTGATCTGTTTCTAATCTACTTTTTTAAGTTTAAAAATCAAGTCTATTTAATTAGTGGTAATTCCTTTATTTCAAATATCAGTGAGGTTTTTTTTAAGTTATTCGATTCACCTTTTTCTCTTTTTTATTTAATTTTTTTCATACAAAATATTTTAATGATATTTTTCCTTCCTTTTGCTCCTCTCAGATCTTCCCTTCCCATCAAACTTTGTGTCCTTCCTCTCTAAACAGACAAACAAAAAAACAAGCTCATGTGGTCAGGGCAGACAGACCACAGCTGAGACAATGCCAGCCTGGTGCTACATAGCATAGGGCATAGCACTCCTGAGACAATCCCAGACACCCAGAGGCCCCAGGTGCCTCTAAGAGGAGCAAGTAAGTTGTAGAGAGATGGAAGAGAAAGAGAAGCAGAAGAATGTGTGCACAATGAGGAGAGGCAGAACTGAGACTTGAGGGTACCAAGGGGGAGTCTAATGTGAGCAGCCAGCGATGCCACATACAGCCATGGTGAGGTCCTGCCTGGTCCCCACTGCAACCAAAGGCTATATCTGGGTCTGTGAGCCTGAAGCAGCTGGGATCTGTTACCACCAAAGGCCAGGCAGACATCTCTGGTCTGAGCTGCCATTTGGGGCCATGTTAATACCTGAGGACTGTATGGAGCTGACCCCACCCTTCACCTGGGCTCAGGTGAGCCACCTCGAGGGTGTGAGCATGGGAGAGCTGGTGCTGAAACTTGTCTGCTGTGTGGTAATGCCCTCCACTTCCGTCTTCCCTCACCATGGCATACAGGAAAGATGGCCTGAGGGTATGAGATTGGGAGACCTGGCTGTGCACCTTGCTGGCTATGGCATTGGGTGAGCTAGCCAGGGCAGTGCTAGGGAGCTCGCCCTGGCCGAGTGGGCACAGGAGCACTGGCAGGCTGACCAGCTCGGCTACAACCCAGGCTAAGATCCAGGCCTTTGAGTTGGCCCACCCCAACATCTACCCCATCTATGAAATGCCACATAAATGGGGCTTATCCTGTAGATACAAGGCTATGACACAGGGCAACAACTGAGAGGAGCCCCAGTGAGGATCTAGTACTAATAGTCTAGTGCAAGCCAGAGGCCACAAACCAGACCAATGACACATTGCAATGAACATTTGCTAGTAAAGAAATGTGGACTAAGTGGACTAAAGGGTGTCACACTGTGCCATACTACAACTTCCACAATGAAGTTTTTTTTTTCTTTTATGGGTGGAGGACAGGTACAAGGGCACAGGGACATGAGTGAGACTGAGGTACATAATGTGAAATTCACACAGACTCAACAAAGAGAGGAAAACCCTCGAAAATAAAAGTCAAAACAAACAATAAGACAAAAATAGCAAAGCAAACTAGAACAAGAAGCCCACAAGAGGAGTGCTTTTCTAATAATATCAGAAACATAATTACAAACGTGTGCCTTTCAACTGCTCAGTGAATTACTAACTTACCTTTCTTAAATATCAAATCCATACATCTGTTCCATGCCCTCTCAAGACATTATGTTCTGGAAAATGGGAGTTGAGAATGATTATACTCTGCTCGTCACAAATGTCCAATTTCTGAAGTTATGTCATTTCATATTTCTACATTTTTATTGATTAAATTTTTCTTCTTTGAAAAATTCATACATGGGTATAATATGTTCGGATTATTCTCACCTCTCTCATCTCCTTCCCACCCCACCACTTCCCTCCTTCCTACAAAAACTGTTCCGTCATTTACTTCTTGATTTGTTTTGGGAAACACTTGACTTTAATCAGGCCCGTGTGTGTGCTACTAAATTTGGTATCTGGTCAGTGAGTATAGAGAATAAAGGCAAGGACTCCACCTCACCCAGAATCTATCAGTAGCCAATAGTTGAGCAGGAATATTAGAGCCCCACCCTAATCCATGACTGACTGCTGGCAGGACCAATCTTGTGCAGGATCAGAGCGGGTGGCTCTGAGTCTGTCCTGGCAGAAGCTGTGCCTTGCTTGGAGGATGGTGGTCAACAGCTCTCCTCCCTATCTCCCAATCTTATATTCTTCTAGTCCACACTTTGGCGATGTTCCCTGAACCTTAGAGAGTGTGAGCTAAGAGTCTAATTTAAGGCAAAGCATTGGTTATCACTTATTCTCAGCACTGTGGGCAGCTGTATACATCTGCAGTGATCGCTGTTGGCTGCAAACAGAAGCTTCTTTGCTTAAAGCTGAGAGTAGCACCTACAGGTATAAGCATACACACCTAGAAGACAGTTTGCTTCTATGTTAATTTAGCTAAGCAACAGTAGTAAGTTTCTTTCTATGACTTTCCTAGACACATGTTTTCACCTGGGACTGGATTCTTTCTAATTTACCTTAGAAGATCTTTACATTGTACTTATCGTGTGTGTGTGTGTGTGTGTGTGTGTGTGTACGTGTGCATGTGTGTGATGGCTTAGTATGCAGCATTTTAAAACTTTTATTGACTTCATTCTTTGACAATTCATAGATATACAACATGTGTCCTTATTATTAGTGTGCATTTTTCATGCCAAAACTATCTGGAAAGATTTGACGGCAAAAGAGTGTAGGCTCACACGCATGAGACAGAAGCATATTAAACAGATTCTTCTTGATTGGTAAGACTCCGTCTATGTCTGTTGACTTTATAACTAACTCTAGCTAACTTCATTGAAATGACTATTGCACCAATGCTTTTCCTTTCTACATGTATTCTTACAATCCAAGACAGGCACTCACCTTTCACCCCTAAAATACAACCACGACCTCAATGTTCTTCCTGCTTCCTGTCGTTCTCATACCGCCAAATATTTGCAAGGCCTGGATGCTGCTCACATTTTTCTTCCCAGTCAATGACACAACATTCAGTATAAAGTCAAGAAAACCCTCAAATTCTCTCTGTTGTAGTCACTGAGTATCGTCTTTCTCTGCAATCTACACACATGATTGGACACGTTGTTGAGTCCGTCTGAAAGGATGTTCACGGCACGCAGCTTGTACAGATCACAGCAGACCAGACGGTTCCATGAAGGGAAGTTTTAAGAGAGTGGGAGAACGGGAGGAGAGAGAGAGGAGTAGAAGAGAGTAGAGGAATGGAGGCCGGCCATGACCACGTGGAGAGAGGGGGAAGGGAAGGGAGGAGGGGAGACGGCAACCTGCAGGCACGGGGTCAAGGGTCCAAGAGAGAGAGGAGCAAGAGAGTGAGGAGGGGGCAGGCAGCCCCTTTTATAGTGGGCAGGACTACCTGCCTGTTGCCAGGTAACTTTGGGGAGGAGCATACCTGGCTATTGCCAGGTGACTGTGGAGGTGGAGTTTAAAAGATTACTAACATTCCCACATTTTGGTTTAATTAAAAAGAAAAATTAGAAAGAGGTGACAGCGAACCAGGAATAGGGTTGTCATGAAATCTGGCTACTTCCTGCTGACATAGGGGGTGATATGTCTTTAGGGGCAACCTAGAAGAATGGGAGATGTTTGTCCAGTCTTAGGAGAACTGGCTGTTTTCTGATGTCCAGGGTCTGTGGAGTGAGCCATCTGAGGATAGGCCAGAAGGAACAGGTCCAGTAGAAGCAGCTGTGTATGTGGCAGGAGATGGAGCATCTGAAGGTTGCTTTTCTGGAGCTGTATTGGATGCACCTGGACTTGACAAGATGTAGGAAATAAGGTTAAGAACACTTGGAGAAAGAATTTTTTCTAAGATGTACATTTGAAACCCAGAGGGATCCCACCCTTTGTTATAGGTAGTAAGTTGGAATTTTAGGCAGATGTACTTATCTGGATGGCATCCATGAGAGGTAGATCTGAGTGGGTTTCCTGTAGCTTATAAGTTTACAAAACAGATAACAGCATGAGTTAGCACAAGTAGTCTTTCAACTGAGTTTAGGTAATGAGGTAACAGATAAAATCTGTGAAAACTTAGCTGTCAATGTAGTCAGAGGTATGATAAAGAGTAAACAACAATCTACCAGTTATATATTATTTTTAAAAAATGACAGAGTCCACTAGCCAACAGTTCCCGTGGTTTCCATAGTCTCTTGGGTGAAGTCAGTTTGGTTTCTAAGTGCAGAAGCCACAGGGCTTTTTTCTGTGGAATGGATATGCATGACATGGGAAATGACTTAGCTTGTTTTAGCCAAGTCATTTGACTCAGGGTATCCAGTTGTGTTTGTCCACATACAATCTAGGCTGTATGTTCTAGGAGTCCAGTGTCCAGGTCTTCTGAAACCATCTTGGGCTAACTGTTAGAGGCTTTGGGCATTCTGTCGGCCATATACTTAAAATATACGATTAGCAGACTTTTGACAAGATTGAGAGCCATAAGGATTGGTTGTAACTGAATAGAATAATAGCAGTAGTAAAAATCTATCAAGACAGAGCCTTTCTTATCCTGTCTTAAGTAAGTCTGGCAGGTTGTGTAGGTAGAGAAAAGCACATTTTTGTATTAGCAAAGAAACATTTGGCTAAGACAAGAATAAGACAGCTGGCAACAGTACCATATGGTATAGCTGGCGGGTTAGAGTTGCGAGCCACAGATGCCGCGGGCAGGTCTGCTGGCGGCAGCAGGGTGGGACTTCCTGTTAGCAGCTGGAAGCCGCTGCCCAGTGTCTCTGGAAGCAGTGAGTAAAGAAAAGCAAGCATGTCCCATATCACTCCTACGTTAGTTTTTGCGACGGTATAGGTCCCAGGCAGCAGGATGTAAGGGGAAGACCCAGAGTAGAGCTAAGAACCACAGACGGAAGGGACCAGGCAAACCGGGGGACCGATCGCAGAGGAGGTGAGGGGAGCTAACTGGGCCCTGGACCCGCTAGCTTTCCAGGCAAGGCGCTGGAACTGAGGTTCCAGACGACCCACAAATGACGAAGGAAGGGGAAGGGGAAAAGGCGCGAAAGGCTTTCTCTTGGAAGAGACAAGATGGGGCAGAGCCGGTGATCCTGGGAGAAAACAGTAAAGGCTCACCCATGGAAGAGGCACCTGGGGACTATGGTAGGAGCCGGTGCTCCTGAAGCAGAGAGAACAGTCTGTCCAGGCCTGGCCTGGGGTACTCAGTGGCAAGAAACTGTCTCAAGAGGAAGAGGGGAAGTGTCTCATCTAAGGGGAGCCATCCTAGAGAGGTTCAGGGAAGGACAGGGTTCACTCTAGCTCAAGGAATCTTCCCTGGGACCATGTGGACTCTGGCCAGTGGGGGATGGGGAAGCTTATCAGTTCTAGGCTAGTGTGCGTGGAACCTGCAGACATCTGCTAGGGTCACAGCAATTCCCCATTTTGGTTTAATTAATTAAAAAAAGAAAGATTAGAAAGAGGGTAGAACCTTGGGTGGGGAGCAGGCAGAACACATGGAAAGGGGTATAGGGAATTTTTTCCAGTTATCAGACTGCTGGCAGTATGTGTCTGTGGGTACGGACAAAGGCAACATGCCTATTGGGTGAAAGTGGCTATTACCAAGTTATCTTTTAGTATCCCAAAAGAAAAACTGGTAACAAAGAACAGGCTCAAGCTAGATAATCAGGCCGTCATGAGAAAATCTAGGGGCCCCTGTGAGACTCCTGGAGCCCGCCAGAAAGTAGCTCTCACCTGGTACCAGGATTTCCGGCCGAGCTGCAAGAGCTGGGGAGGGACTGGGAGCTACTTTAGAGGGGAAAAACCACCCAACGGGCCAATGTCTTAAGTCGAAGATCAGCTAGAGGCCATATGGACTGGGGCCATGAAAAGCCAAACCCTTAGTCCAGGAAGCGCTGGCCAGGCGCTAACCCGGTGTTCAGGGTCCCTCAAGCCGAACGGAAACTCCTTACCAATTAATCGATGTCTGTTTGTGAGTTTGTGCAGTCTGATATCAGGAAATGTGGAACCAGGGGTCTACATGCCTGTCCTGCTAACCGGCCCACATGGCAGAGTACCACAGGGGCAGCCGCAGCAGCTCAGCTCACATGGTAGAAGTTTGTTGAGCCTCGCAGCAGCAGCACCACAGGACAGGGTTGTAGCAGCGGATGTTAATTTATGAGCTCGGCAGTGGCGTTGTGTCCATCTTGTATGGTCACAGCAGCTGAGGTCCCCGAAGTCTTCATTCCTGGGTTTCAGCACCAATAAAAGGTTTTCATGGCACACAGCTTGGACAGATCACAGCAGACTAGACGGTTCCACGAAGGGAAGTTTATTAAGAGAGTGGGAGAGCGGGAGGAGAGAGAGAAGAGTAGAGAGGGTAGAGGCCGGCCATGACCACGTGGAGAGAGGGGGAAGGAAAGGGGGGAGGGGAGACATCAACCTGCAGGCGAGGGGTCAAGGGACCAAGAGAGAGAGGAGAGGCCAAGCAGCCCCTTTTATAGTGGGCAGGGTTACCTGCCTGTTGCCAGGTAACTGTGGGGAGGAGCGTACCTGGCCGCTTCCAAGTAACTGTGGAGGTGGAGTTTAACAGATTACTAACACCGTCAACTGCTGAAACATAAGTCCATCCAAGCCTGAGTTTATCATCTGAATGGTCCTTCTTTGCTTCAACCAGCTATATCATCTCCATCATTGATAAGTGCCTTTGATTTTAATAAATCCCATATTCACTCAACTGATCTCTCACTCACGACAGGGCATCACACTAAAAAACGCAAATGAGACATTTTCTTGAGACTAAGACCTTTTAGGCTTTACCTTGGAAAGAGGGATGAGATAAAACAACAGAGGCAATGGGGAAAGGAAAAGTGAGGGCAGTCAATGTAAAGAAAGATCAGAAGTGAGCTGTGCTGGGTGTTGAAGGATGAGTAGGAGTTTGCTAATGTGACAAAGAAGAAAACTTTCTAGGAAAGTAAAATATCCTAGGTGTAAGAAATGACACGAGATTACCATTCTTCATATTCCATGAGAGACTGACTATGTCCCTTCAGTCCATCTGGGACCTCAGTGTAAGGACTTAACAAGAACTGCATCCATTTTACAGCGTCCTTGAGAAATGGAAATAAGATAACAACTACAGGGGACCCCAAAAATTCCTGGCACACAGTAGGTATTCAACCAACCTTAACTATCAGTGTTATCTTACTGTCCACTGGGAAAGCACTTACTTAAAAACATGACTGTAATTTTATTGACTAGTTCAACAACCCTTGGAAAACCTGACAAACTACTTTTTCCATGCACATATCATGTCCCCTTAATCATCTGCAAATGAAAGTTTATGCCTTTAGTTGTATCTTATCTGAAGCAAAAATGTCTCCAATATACATTATTGAGGAAAAAAATAACTCAAAATATGGAAAAGACATAGATTTTTAATTATTTTTATTTATTCTTTGGGAATCTCGTACATGTAGACAATATATTAAGATCATTACTTACACATATTCCCTGACCTTGTTGACTTACCAAAAGGCTGATCAAAGTATGCCTTTAACACACCCCACTCTGAATAACATGGAACTAACATTTAATAATTTTTAAGACTCCATCATGCCAACATGTTTTTGCTATTCAAAAGTAATTATCACTGCAAAACTGTTTCACCTTTGAGAGATTAGATAAGACCAAACTGCTAGGGTCCTCCCTAAGCTTGTTCACACCAGACTGACTATTTGAGAAATACAATACTCTTTGTTGATTACAAGCTACCACCCACCTTCACACTCCACAAACACCAATTTTTCATCCCGTTTTCCCACCAGTATCCTGTAAGATCTGATTCTAACCTGTTGCTGCCAGAGATCTACGTCACCATAAAGTCCATTCTGAGCATAATTCCCCAGGATAAGACCAGAAATAAAGAATCAACCCAAAAGAGACAAAGCTATGGACTGTGTCTACTTTCGGGGATATAATATCAAAGTGAGAAAAGGAAAGTTGATTCTCTTGGGCTTTGCCAAGTTGGATAGCTAGGAATATAGCAGGAAAAGGAAGCAGCCTTTTCTATATATAGATAAACACGACTAATTAACTCAAACTAACCGATCTTCTATAGTATAAACAGGAGTCACGTGGCTAGTAGTCCTCAGCAGGGTATAAAAAGCAAGAAACAGCAAGGAAAGAGACCAGACTTGGAACTCTCTCCATCTTGTAAACCCACCCAGAACCTCCACCTCTGACACCATGGTCAACTCTTGTTGTGGCTCTGTCTGCTCTGAGGAGGGCTGTGGCCAAGGCTGCTGCCAGCCCAGCTGCTGTCAGACTACCTGCTGTAGGACCACCTGCTGCCGCCCCACCTGCTGTGTGTCTAGCTGCTGCAGACCCAGCTGCTGTGTGTCCAGCTGCTGTAGACCCCAGTGTTGTTGCCAATCTGTGTGCTGCCAGCCCTCCTGTTGCCGCCCCAGCTGCTGTGTATCCAGCTGCTGCAGACCTAGCTGCTGCCAGTCTGTGTGCTGCCGCCCCAGCTGCTGCAGGCCCAGCTGCTGTGTGTCCAGCTGCTGTAGGCCCCAGTGCTGCCAGCCTACCTGCTGCCGCCCCAGCTGCTGCATCTCTAGCTGCTGCCAACCCTCCTGTGGTGGGTCTAGCTGCTGTGGCTCCAGCTGTTGTCATCCCTGCTGCCGCCCCTGCTGCTGTCTGAGACCAGTCTGTGGTCAGGTCGGCTGCCAAACCACTTGCTACCGCCCGACCTGTGTCATCTCCACCTGCCCCCGCCCCATGTGCTGTGCCATCCCCTGCTGCTAAATCTTCTCTTTGAATGTGCCATTTATCTTCTCAATCTCTGCAGATGAAGTCCCTCCTTCTAAAAAGTGCATAATGTTTGAGAGACTTGATCTCCTGAGTCCCAGAAGTCAGACCTGTTTGCAATTGTTCCGTGTGCACATTCTGACTTCTGTCCAAAGTTCCTCCATAGAATGATTTTATCAAAAACCTCCAAATAGCTTAACAGGTCTCCTCCAACATGTCTCACCTTGTATTTTTATCTATTTCCTCATGCTGTAGGAATTTAAATTATCCCTAGCTCTTAGAGGAGCAGGCATTTTAACCCTCATGACATTAAAATCCATTCATTGTCTTTTATAGCTTTTGCAAAAAATGTTCATACTTTACTACTTCTGTGTAACAAAAATAAACATCCGATACAAGGGTGATGAAATTTGAATGTGACCGCTTCTTTCTTTAAAAATATATATGTGAGTATGTAAATAAAAAAAGAGGGTGAGTGAAATGGTTCAGTGGATAAAGGTGGTTAATTAACAAACCTGTTGCTCAGAGCTGCAAACCTGACATTCACATGGTGGGTGGAGACTGACTCCCAAGAGTGGTTCTCTGATTACATGCGTGCTATAGCAACTGCAAACACTCACACACACACACACACATACAAAGAGAGAGAGAGAGAGAGAGAGAGAGAGAGAGAGAGAGAGAGAAATATTAAAAAGAGAGAAAGAAACCTTGAAACCTTTGCATATATTTCCTGGGTACATGTATTTTTTTTATCTTAGTTAGATAGTTAATTACCTAGTTCGTTTTTGAGATTGTATTTAATTATGACATTTCTCCTCCAAATCCTTCCATATATCCCACCATACTCTCTTTCAAATCTATTGCCTCTTTTTCCATCATCTGCTGTTTTATGTATATATTCCCAGATATAACCTGTTGAGCCTACTACACAAAACCACATCAAATCATTATGCAGAGGTGTGGAGCACAGTCCCAATAGATACATCTATAAAAAATATTCCCTCATCCACAGCTCAGGGAACACTGTAGACGAGAAGGTGGATAGAACTAAGAACTAGAGGATTAGGAAATTTGCTGTGAGATTGTGTCTCCTAGTAACATCAAAAACTACACCCATAAATCTCACAAACATGGCTGTCTACATTTGAATTGTATTTTGGTGCCCTTAAAAAGGAGAGCACACCGCCATCAGTTGCAGATTTCCATTTATTTTCATTGCTATCTAGTCATCTCTCCTGTCCTTCCCCACACCTGATCCTGAATCCCCCATTCCCCTCCTCATCTCTCCTCACTCCCAGTTGCCTTCCTCTATCTGCCTCTTTTGACTATTTTTTTCCTCTTCTCAGTGAGATTCAAGCTTCCTCAATTGAGCCTTCCTTCTTGCTTAGCTTCTTTGGGTCCGTTTCTGATGCAGACAGGTGATGTGAATGAAATCTGGGCAGAGCCCACTGCAGTTGCTGGAGGTAGTGACATTTCCCCAAGGCTGTCCTTTTCCTGGGTAGCATGATAAAGAAGCACATTTCCCTCCTCCATTTAGACATACTTCAAACACGTCATTCCATATTCTGAACTCCCCAGAAGCCTGCCCACGAGGTACCCTTCCAGTTTGGTTTTGTCCCAGTATCTAATCCCACTCTCTTTCCTTCTCTTCCATGACAGTTGATCCCCAGAACATGTCTCCATGACCCTTCAGCATGCTGATCTCTGTCTCAGCATATGCTTTCTGGAGATTTCCACCTGTCCCAAAACCTGTTCATAATCGATGACTTAAGAGCTGGAGCCATTCATTAAAACGAATGTTCAATCTCTCTGTGCCTCTTAGAAATAAGAATGCAAGCATGATGGCAGAAACATGTTGCACATAATCCATGAAGAAAATTATAAAGTTTATATAAATAACATTTATTCCTTTCTAGGAAAACCTCTCTATCTTACCCCCCCACACACGCACACACATCTACACACACAGTTTTTAGAATTTAAAGCAACACAATAGTCTGTGACCAAAAGTAAATCCCTCTTCATGAGTCATTGCTAATCTCATTCAGGATCCATTGGTATGCAGTGCAGCCTTATTAAACCTATCCATACACATAGAGAGCAAACATCACTCACTCACACACCTAGCCTTTGCCCACAATATAATCCCATCATTAGTACAAATGCTTTGGATGTTTTTTTCTTCCTCTTTGGACCATGTTCCTCAATTCCTCTCTTGGAACTTCCTGGATGGAGTCTTTGTCTAAGATTCTATAGTGTGTAAGATTCAAGCAAAGTCAAGGGATGTTCAGAAATATTTTTGGCTAATTGATAGTTTTCCTAGCATTAAGAGTAAAACTGGGAAGTCTAGAGCAAAAGAGAATAGGTGTTATAATTTGATAAGTGCCTCCCTTCCTCCCCTCCCGCCATGGCTTAGACATGTGAGTTGAGCAGTGTGTTGATGGGCATCAGCAAACACATCTTCCTCTGCAAATCAAGTTTTTTTTTTCAGCTTTCTACACATAGCCTTTATCTGGTGACACACCACTATAAATGCCTCATAAGCAATATGAATGTCTGGCTAATGGGTTAGATAAATAAACATTCACTTTTGAACTATTTCCTGTCTTTTCTCCAGTCTATACAATGACCCACTCCTATGCCTCCATCCACTCCACAAGCCACTATCATAAAGTAGAATGTGCTGAGTTAGAAGCTTGACGCAGAGGGTCATGACATGTGAAGAGGGACATTTAGCAGGACAGACACCACGCAGGAGGAAACGTCTCTGCTGAGCCTCTATGGGTGAGCAGCATTCCAAGAAGATGAAACACCTCCAGCCAAGGCTGCAAGCTTAATTCTTCATACTCTCTGCTCCTCAGAGGCTGGCTCAGCTCACATTGTGTTTCCTCTTGGGCAGATGCTTTGGTTTTAGCCTCTCTGTGCTTTTTTAAGCTCCTCTATCAAAAGAAGAATGAATAGACTTCATAGAACTGTGTTAAAAAAAACAAAAGAAATACAATATAATCACACAATGCCTGATGCACAGTGACACTTTACAAACTATACCCCCACACACATAACCCATAAGTGTCTAATATGTAGCAACAATTTATAAACTACACTACCACCAAGGGTACATAGAACACATTCCTATACTACATATTTTGATTTTAATTGTTTCATTAAAGTCATTGGAATTCTTTATCTTATGCCTCTGCTTGGGTCTTGTGCAACCACTCACAGAAAGGAGTGAGGGCTACCTACTCTATGCCTAGAATAGCCAACAGAAAATCTTGCATAAATATTGCCAAAGTAAGGAGATCTATCTCTCTCTCTCCCTTCCTCCCCCCTCCCTCCCTCTCCCTCCCTCTCCCCCCGCCTCTCTCTCTCTCTCTCTTTAAAATTTAAAACAACACAAGAGTCTCTGACCAAAAGTAAATTCCCTTTCATGAGTCATTGCTAATCTCATTCAAGATCCACTGGTATGCATTACAGCCTTATTATATGAAATATATTATATAAATAAAAATAAACACACACATATATATATACATATACACATACACATATACATATATACATATATACACATACATATATGTACATATATATACATATACATATCTTTCAATAAGCAAGGAGACTCAGAGACTAAACAGGTAAAGGTATGTGCTACCAACCCTGATGACTTGAATTCCAACCCTGGGATCCACGTGGTGCATGTACAAACACACATAAACACAATAAATAAATAAATAAATAAATAAATAAATAAATAAATAAATAAATACGTAGGTAGATAGGTCAATAAATGTGATAAAATGCTAATAAAGTATATTACCTATGCTGTACATTTTTTGAATGCCTTGGTGAGCAAAAAATCTAAGTTTCATGATTAAAAGATGAATTAAAATTTCCCCACTCTTAATCATTCTTCAGAAAGATATACAAAGAACTGAGTTTCTATTATTTCTAAGTGGTTGCACCACTGCCAAGCTCTTCGACTTCAGATACTGGAATGAGTTCTAACAACTTAGAACGTTTTCAGGTCTGCTCATCTCCCAGACCCTCTAATGGACACACAAAATCACCATCATCCTCATGAGAGAAGGACAGCCTCCTTCTAAATGGCCTTTCCTTCTAACTCCTTCCTGAATCTCACCTGGAAGGAACATTTCTTGATAGCACAATGCATACTGGAATCTGTGGAAGAGCATTTCTAGGATTGGCAGGGAATGGTGTACAGACAGGAGGGAATGCCATATTTAGAAAACAAAATGCCAGAGAATCGTGTGACAAGTTACTTGTAACAACAGGTGACCCACTATGGAAAAAATGCAAGAAGTGTCTTAGTTGCAAACACAAGAGCCATCAGGAAAAGAAAATGTCACGTTTTCTTTCTTTTGGAGTATTTAAGTAGAAGCACTACAATTATGTAATTAAATGATTAAGTTTTCCAAGAAGGTAAATATTAACAAGGAAATAATGACCTGGTCATATGAGGCACTCAGCGGGGTATAAAAGGGGGTGTGGGGCAAGGAGACTTCCAAACCCAACACCTTCACTCTCTCAGAAATCCACCCAGAACCTCCACCTCTGACACCATGGTCAACTCTTGTTGCGGCTCTGTCTGCTCTGAGGAGGGATGCGGCCAAGGCTGTTGCCAGCCCAGCTGCTGTCAGACTACCTGCTGTAGGACCACCTGCTGTCGCCCCACCTGCTGTGTGTCCAGCTGCTGCAGACCCAGCTGCTGTGTGTCCAGCTGCTGCAGACCTAGCTGCTGCATTTCCAGTTGCTGCAGGCCTTGCTGCCGCCCTACCTGCTGCAGACCCAGCTGCTGTGTGTCCAGCTGCTGCAGGCCCCAGTGCTGCCAGTCTGTGTGCTGCCAGCCCACCTGCTGCCGCCCCAGCTGCTGCCGCCCCAGCTGCTGCATCTCCAGCTGCTGCCAACCCTCCTGTGGTGGTTCCAGCTGCTGTCGCCCCTGTTGCCGTCCCTGCTGCTGTCTGAGACCAGTCTGTGGTCAGGTCGGCTGCCAAACCACTTGCTACCGCCCCACCTGTGTCATCTCCACCTGCCCCCGCCCCATGTGCTGTGCCATCCCCTGCTGCTGAGATCCCTGTTCTCGGCTCATCTCCTCTTACAGATATGTACCATCCTTGCATGTGACCCTGTAGGACACATGGAATCTGTTCAACATCATTTAGCAGGATGGACCATACAATTCCTGTGAGCCATCATCTTCCCCAGAATCAGTCAACACTCCCTGGCTCACTTTACATTCTCTCATGGTTTGCTACCATGTCTTTCTAATGTTTATACTGTGCTGAAATTAATCTCTAAGTTGCACCCTAAGGATTTATCCCAATTCTCCAAATTGATTGACTTTGTAGCTCTAAATTATTGTTCCCAGTGAATTAGACATCTTCTACAGCCCTTGCCTTAGCATTGACTTTACAACCCCAGACCTGAACGTTTGGGTATATTCTGTATGTTTTTGCCTAAAATGAATTTCTTGTATTCTATTGTTTCTATTCTTTCTAATAAACTTTCTTATATATAAGAATGTATTGGTACTGTCCTCTGTGTCTTCCATAACCATTGTACTCAATAATAGAGGACCTAGGGCTGGCTGGTTAAAAGCAGTTACTGCTCTTGCAAAGGACCTGAGTTCTTTTCCAACACCGATGTTAAGCCATATAAATTCACTGGCAGCCCCAGAGGGACTGTCTGGCCCTCCTTTGGCTTCCATGGGCAGTTGCATTCATGTGCACAGACAGCCCCTCCATGCATACACATAGATACACACACATACATATACTTTAAAATAAAAATTAATCTTTAAAACATCATTGAGGGGACTGGAGAAATAACTCAGTGGGTAAGAACATATAGTGCTTTTCCAGAGAACCTGAGTTTGGTTCCCAGCACACACACTGGATGGGTCACAACGACATGTAACTCTATCTCCAGAGGATCTGAAGCCTCTGTCCTTAGTGGACAGTTATACTCACATGTACATACTCACACAGATACATATAATTAAAACGAAGATATATCTTTATAAAATAATTGAAGATTTATCTTGTATATAAATACAGTGGAAATTATATTTAAATCATTTGACAAGATGAATGCTGTGTGAGATGTATGTATAAAAATGTGTATTTGAGTGCACGTGTATATATTGTGTGTCTTGATATTCAAATTTAGGAAAAATTTAACTCACATACTTATGCCTTTAGTATATTATACCTTTAATCATATCAGCTCAATTTTTTTAGCAGAACGCAAAAGCCAATTTCTGAGGGGGAAAAAAGTACATGCAAGTGAAATCAAGAAATCTTCTTTTAAAAATGTAATGAACCAGGTGTAGTAGTGAATGCCTTTAATTCCATTATTCAGAAAAGCTGAGGCAGAAGAATCAATCATAAGTTGAAGGCAACCGGGCTACATAATGAATATTAGGCCAGGCACATGACTCATCTGGATAGCGTGGAGTGTTTCAGAACATGGCCTTTTGGAGTCTTTGTTTCTCTAGCATTTCCATTCTTAATATTTTAACAGATACACACTCTTCAAGACTGGAATTCTTAAACTCCTTTTTTCTTTTTGAGGAGTTTAAAAATTAGGTCATAGTAGCCAGGTGTGGGTGTAGATCTATTTCAACCAGACCCTATTCTAACAGCACTTTAAGATAGCTCTTTAACTCTTATCAGTGAGTTAGCTCAGTGCAGTGGTTTGAAAATGGCCCCCATAGGCTCATTAGGAGCGGCACTATTAGGAGCTGTGGCTTTGTTGGAGGAAGTATGTCACTAGGGGTGGGCTTTGAGGTTTCAGATGCTCAAGCCAAGCCCAGTTGGCTTGCTTTCTTCCTGCTGCCTGCTCATCCAGATGTAGAACTCTTGGCTTCTTCTCCAGCACCACGTTTGCCAGCATGCTACCATGCTTCCAGCCATGTCAGTAATGGACTGGACCTCTGAACTGTAAGCCAGTCCCAATTAAATGTTTTTTTTTTTTTTTTAATAAGAGTTGTCATGGTCATGGTGTCTCTTCACAGCAATAGAAACCCTAACTAAGACACTTTGTGCAGTTATCATTCTCATGGTCGAATTACCTTTTAGTAGCGCTACAGCTGGGAATCAAGTCCTAACACAGAAGCCTTTCAAAAGTGGCATTCTTTCACTCAGAGGTCCTTGAGGGACACTTACCAAAAACTATTTGTCAGCTGGATGCCTGGCCTATTGTCTCCTCATGGGCTTTCCTGAGCTTCTTTGTAGTTGCTGAAGTCATTTCAGAGAGAAGGATGAAATGACAACACCTGAGGCTCGGGTCCCATAACTCATATAGCATCAGTTCCACCATGTTCTGCTGGTCCCAGGAAACTATTAGACCACAGCAGATGTGACACCTCTGGCCAACTAGCACTCAAGCAAACAGAATCTGTGACAAGCTGATGCTAACCTTTCAGGTCCTTTCCTCGCTGTCTTGCTTACAGCGACTCTTCGTGTGGGTGAGTGGGAGCCTCGCTTGCATAAGTCATGATTGGAAAATTGTGGCCGTGGTTGTTTACAAAGGAAAGATCACAGGTGTCAAACACTTTTCACATTTAATAAGTGAGATGAGGAGGATGGGAGCTCCAGATTGCTTGTGGATCTGAGCACCTGAGACCAGCTGCTCAGGAGGGGTGGAAACTTCTTTATAGTTAGAATCTGGACCACCCCACACACTGAGGATGTGGTAAGATGCATAAAAATCATGAATAAACAAAAATTGCACTGTCTTCTCTGCTGCCTTGATCACAGCAAGAATATCTACTTAACTGAGATGTACTGAAACTGAACAAAGCTCATGGGCTACTTTGAGTTAGTAGGACCTTTTGCTCTCAGAAAAAGTACTTTCACTAAGACTATGGCATAGAATGCCACCAATTTTAATGCTACCTATATGTCCTGAATGGCTTTGAAGAGGAAGTCATGTCCATCACTGTAACACCAAACACACTAAATCCAATAATTCAGACATAATTGAGGTCATCAGTTCATTGATTAATAAAAAGTAAAACAATTAGTTGGGTAGTGGTGGCAACACATGCCTTTAATATCAGCACTCAAGAAGCAGAGGCAGAGGAAGATAGATCTTTCTGAGTTTGAGGCCAGCCTGGTCTACAGAGTGAGTTCCTGAACAGCCAGGGCTACACAGAGAAACCCTGTCTCAAAACAAAATAAAACAATAAGGACATTCCTAGAGCCAAGGAACATGAAACTTCCTATAGATGGAACAAAACCTGTAAACTATTAAATCATGATAAATAATGGTACATTGGGTGAGAAAAATAGATGGCCTATAACATTTCTCACAATGGTTTCCAGTTTCCTACAAACTCTCTGACCTGAGACAAATCAATGTCTTAGCTTTGCATCCTGACATTACAAACATCTAAAGTTGGATTTGAAACCCACATTAGCTTTTAGATCTCAGTATAAACACAGGGCTTACTCTTCTCCCATTAATTTTCTCCAAAGAACAGGACTTCTCTTGATCAGTAAACTTAATTTTTCTACTTCTCCCACCTGTGTCAGGGGATTCCCATCAAAGTCTCAGCTTTTAATGGGCTTGAAGTAATGTCACATGACTTCTGTAAGAAGTTGGTAAAAATCCCAGCTCTGAAAGGATGACTCATACCTGCAAGTTGCAGCACCAGCTCATACCAGCTCACACCAGATCACACCAGATCACCAGATCATACCGGCTCACCAGGCTGGTCTCCAGTTGCTTACAAACCCCACAGAATAGCAGCTGACTTTCTTCTGTCATTTGGATTTTCTTTTCTTTCAGTTCAGAAATTTATTAATTTAAAAGTTATATAGTGAATTTCTTTAACTCTGCTGTCAAACAGAGCTTACTAACCCATCTCCCAATGGGTCTCTTTTCCCAGGAGAAAACTTTGCCTGTTCATCATCAGAACCATTTTTATTTAATTTAAGCAATGAAATGGAATTTCAAAGGAAATGTTTAATTAAGAAAACATCTACTTCTGGGGTTAAGGAGAAAGTCCAGTCAGGAACGTGCTTGCCATTTACGGACCTGAGTTCACTCTCCAGAACCCATGGAGAAAAATCTTGGCAAAGTGGTACACATTTGAAATTCCAGCACCAGGTAGAGAAGGAAGGATCCCTGGTACACACTGCCCAGTCGGCCTATCCAGTTTGATAAGTTCTAGGCTAGTTAGAGAATCTCAAATGAGCGAAAGGCAGATGACACCTGAAGATATTCAAGGTTGCCCTCCTGCCTCAACACATGGGCACAACGTAGGTGTGAGGATCACAAATAAAGTAACAGAAGATAGAAAGTGTGATCATCTAAATCAGGCTGTTTGATAACTGATGACTCTTAACTATCTGGAACGGAAGGAAGAAAGAGGAATATAAGTTATTTATATGAATACAGGCCATAATCTCACCCTCTAAACGGCATTGTGTAAGCATCCCAGCAGAGATTACTAAAATAGTTGATTCTTAATTTCATTAGCTTGTCCTTCACTATCTCTACTCTCTTTCTTCCCCTATCCAAACAAAGACCTAATATGTATTTGTGGGCTCCTCTCTGCTAGCAGGAGTAAGGCTGGCACCTAAAACACTGGACAACTCATTATACTTTTAACTTCAAAGAAACAACAAATACTTACAAAATATCAATATGGGTCATCTACACTCAGATACAACTATTAGACAATTATTCATTGTTTATCCTGTACTTACATGTGTCTAGAAAGTAAATAATTTCTGAAATATGACTCCTTTAATTCCTAAAGTCCCACACTCACCTGTGACCAGAAGTCATGCCCAGTATTAAATCAGCCAAACTCACCTGCAGACAAGTAACCAGGAAATAAACGCTTATTATTGTACTTAATGAGAGTTTGCATCTGCTTGATATCGACCACATTTGAATGCAACTAACTCAATCATGGTCATAATAAACTAACTCAGTATGCCAGTCAGTGTGCAAAGATAGGAAGATGGTTTTCCACAAAGACAGTCAAAATTAAGTCATGTCTAAGAATATGTGGCAGGTTATATTTTGAGTTTAAATAAGTTTTGTAACCATAAATTAATAAATTTGGGGGCTAATAGATAAAACTTAGTGTATACAAAGAGTGTAAAGTCAACTTATTAGCATTAAGTTGTAGGATGATTCCATTGTTTGTAAACCTCTTTGTTTACACATAAACTTACCAGTGAGGCACAGCTGACTTTGTATCCAGACTCTATCAGGAAACAGCTATGTGATCTCAGGAAAATTAGCTACCCTGTATAAGCTTCAGGTTACTCTTCTTTAGGGTGGAGGTCATAGTAACCACCTCCATTGATTATTATGGTAGTTAATCAGTTATTAAAATATCTGCTAAACAGTCAGTGGAACAGATAACACATTCGTTCCCATGTGGTAGGCAGAAAAATAGCCCCTGAATGGCCCCTGAAACATAACACTCATGAATGGAATCCATTCAAGAGGGTAACCATGGTAAGCTGTTCTTAGGATAGAAGCTTTTAATAAAAGCATGTTATGAAAGAAAATGAGATTCCCTACAGTACGATGATGTGAATCACCCATTCAAATGACTAAGACCAACAAAATGTCCACAGAGGCTGATCATAAATAAAAAGGTTATTAGTGAACAAACTCGGAACTATTTTCCTTCTTCCAGATCATAAAGCAGTACAAAGGAACCAAGGGGGAAAATCTTTGCAGGTACAATGGATTTGATAAACCTCACAGCTGAGTTTCCATGATATCGTTCACATACTATAGAGCTAATGTCCTCATGATGCCAACAAAAATCCCCATCATTAAAACCTGAGAGGAGTCGGTTCAGAATAAACTACATCTAAATAGCATTAGAGTCAGATTGTTTTTATTTTTAACATTTGTCATGTGTTTGTGTGCATGTGTATGGGGGTGGGTGAGTTTACAATCAGGGAGACAGACAAGGGTGCCAACAACATGTTGTCCTTTGACGACCTTCAGAAAGAACCCTCTGGACTTGGTCCTCAGCCAGAAGTTATCTGTTTCTGTGGTCAAAAGTTTCCCTACTCCACTGATAGCATCAGTTAGCAATCCTACATGAACATAAAAGGAAACTTCCTACTCACTTCAATACAATGATGGTTTATGGAGCGGTAAGCATAGAGCTTAGGGCAGATACAAACTACTGATAAGTAAGGGAACTCAGCACTCAGATCTCACACTGTGATCTCTCTGTGTGACATCAATAAACCCTAAAACTTCAGCCACAAGAAGGAAGGGATGGACCCATAGACTCTCCAAAATCCTTTCCCAGAGCCTACAGATGCAGTGACTAGTCCTAAATAAATCCCAAAGATAAAAATCTCGAGGAATCTCTGAAGCAGGTTTTATGATCAAGATGGAAGTTGAGTTCAGGTTCTGAGGATAAGAAGGGCATTTCAGGTCAATACAAAAACAACAGCCAGGACTGGAAAGCCCAGATACTGAGCAGGAGAGAGTGATCAAGCCAGTATGACAGGCTACAAATGCCCATGTAGTCCTTCATCACGTGTGAAACCACACACCTGCCAGAGATGCATCCTGGGAGTTCTCTAGGAAGCAGATGAGGATGGTCTGGCTTATACTGGTGGCATTAATCTGCTACTGTCATGTCCATGTGTACTAATGAGGTAAGTCACTGCTTGGGTGGCAACCCAGGGAGTCTTTGAAGGCAAAATGATGACATCAGAGCCAAGGGGAGAGTGGTTAGATCATATCTGGTTTAGAAAACAAATTCTTTCTTCTTTGATGACTTTGAAATGTTTCAAACTCATCATAATTGAAGCCAGTGTTTAGATTCAGTAAGAATAAACCACAAAAGAAAATAAAGGGATATTTGTGATGTGTATGCATGATACGTAGGGGGCGGGGACAAAAATACCATTAGTCAATGCTAACTCTTCTCTTAATTAGCCAGAGGATTTACAAGAATGATCATGTGCCTGGGGGGGTCATCAGCACTGCCCGGGTATATAAAGGGACCCGACCCAGAGGAGACATCACACCTGAGAACT
>NW_021620860.1:170441-181679 GCF_004785775.1 Grammomys surdaster
TGTCGCACCACCTGCAGGACCTCCCCCTGCAACACCTGCTGCTGAGCAGTGAGCTGAGCACCTGGGGAAAGAGCCATCCTTTAGAAAACAGCCATGTTTCAGTTTCTCCCTGTAAACTCCTGCCCTGAGCTACTGATACCCTAAATCTACCAGCTTGTGAATGGAGGCCCGGAAGACTTGTGCAAGTCTTTATAGTTGTCTGTGTCCTTTCTATCTTGAGTCTAAAGTCTTGAAACATATTTATTTTTAAATAAATTTCTCTTCTTGGGCCTCACAAACCATTGCTTTGATTGCTCTTACTTGTGCCTTTTAAAACATTTTTAATTGATTCTTTAAGAATTCACTACACATGTATAACTTATGTTGATGACATCTGTCTTCCACACTCCCCCCTCCACTCCTTCCAGGCCTTCCTCCCCTCCCCAACAACCATGACCCTCTAAACTTCATACCTCTCTCATCCCACTGAGTCCAACTAATGCTGCGTTGTTTGTGTGGGTGTAGGGCCAACCACTGGAACATGGACAACCTCCTGGAAGAGGGGAGTCTGTTTACTCATGCTCTTCTCTTAATTAGGTCTCAACAAATGCTAATTGCTTACCACCTGCAAGTCTCAAACGGCACACACTATGAGAAACATTCAATTGAGATTTTAAATTTTTTTCCCTCAAAAATCTCACAAGGCCCCACCCCTAAATGAAAGGCTGTATGAAATTAATGAGTATGGAGAGAGGGAGAATGAATCTTCCCCATGGGTGAGCCCCCTAATTGGTTCTCCAATATCAAGTGGTCAGTTCTAAAATGTATACACATGAGAAAAACATGGAGCTGCATTTATGTATTTAGATGTGTCTATACACATAATAATCATAAAGGAAAAAAACTTAATATGTTCATTTATTTCTTTATTTACTTTTACTATTTGATTTCATTTGTTTTGCCTGTGTGTACGTCTCTTCACCATGTATGTGCCTGGTCCTTTCAGAGGTGGTAAAGGGGTATGGAATCCTCTAGAACTGGAGTTAATGATCTTCCCTGTTAGTGTTGGGAATTGAACTCAGGACCTCTAGAAGAGAAGCCAGTGCTCTTAACCACTGAGTCATCTCTCCAGCTCAAAATGTTTCTTTTATTAAAAGCCTCTGGGGAGATGAGTCATATCTACCTTGCCACAATTACATAAATGAATATGAGAAATAGAAGTATACATATCATATAGGATCCACAAAGATTAAGTATTGTTTAGAAAGAACAAGTAATTTTGAAAAATGTTAATACCTTATATGAGCTAAAATTTTGCTGCCCAGACTAGAAGGAAAGTGGTGTTCTCATCCATGGAAATGGTATGGCCAGAGGTACAGAGGGAGGGAAGTACCTCAAGGGCCATCTATACATCAGACTAGAGCACTGGATATATGAAGAGCAACAGAGGAAGGACTATCTAGAGAATTAATATGCTTTGCCTTTCAGCCATCTGAGTCGGTAAGTAAGCTCTAAGGAGCTGTTTAAAGCCTTGGGTCCGTACCCGGCATGATAGGAGTTGGTGCTGGAATAGTCTATGACGTTTCTCATGAAGACAAAAGGGAGATGACTCAGTCAGCAAAGTGCTTGCCCTGCAAGAATGAGGAGAGAAGTTCAACCCCCAGGACTCATGGAAAAAGTCAGACATGGCAGTACAGGTTATAATCCTCCAGTTCGGAGAGCAGACACAGCTTATCAGCAAACCCCATGTTCTCATGAGGGACTCTATCTCAAAACAAAAAAATAGACAGCACCTGAGGATGACACTCAAGGTTGAGTTTTGGCTCCCATATGCATGCACATACACAAAAACCTGAACACATATGTACACAGAGAGAGACACACACACCACACACACACATACACTCACACAAAACCACAATGAAGATGACAAACACAGAAAACCAGAAGATCCATTAAATTCAAAGTGAAAAACAAGAAACAACTAGAAAGTAGGTGTGACTTATTTCAATTCTGGGCTAAAAATGCTTAAAGAGGTTATAACATATTCACATGTCTTTCTGTATGTTTCACATTATTATTCCATAGTTTATCCTACGCAATACCTCATGTTTATATTTTTGAACTGCTAAAGTCTATTTAAAATAAAGGCAATGCACAAAAGAGTTTTACTGATACTCACCAAACCTGGAAAGCAGCAGGCTAGCAAAGAAAAAGAACTAGCTAGGGACAGGAGAGGGAACTTTCTTTTTTCTTTTTTTAATTGGATATTTTATTTATTTACACTTCAAATGTTATACCCTTTTCTGGTTTCCCCTCCGGAGACCTCCATCCCATCCTCCCTCCCTTCCTCTGCTTCTATGAGGGTGCTCCCCCACCCACCCACTCCTGCCTCCCCACCCTGGCACTCCCCTACACTGGGGCATTGAGACTTCACAGGACTAAAGGCTTCTCCTTCCACTGATGCCAGACAAGGCCATCCTCTGCTACATGTGTTGCTGGACCCATGGGTCTCTCCATGTATACTCTTTGGTTGGTGGTTTAGTCTCTAGGAGCTCTGGGGAGTCTGGTTAGTTAATATTGTTGTTCTTCCTATGGGGTTGAAAACCGCTTCAGCTCCTTCATTTTTTTCTCTAACTCCTACAATGGGGACCCCATGCTCAGTCCAAAGGTTGGCTGCAAGAATCCACATCTGTATTTTCAAAGCCAGCTCTTCCCTATGTGAGTACAGGCACTCATTTAACTTCTGTGGACATATCTGATCCCAGATCACAGTGTTCTCCCAACAACTGATGCTGAGGGAAAGTGAGAAGTCACTCCTACCAGCACACCTATGTTCCAGTCTAGGATTTTTGAGAATGAATGACTCCGTATTTAATTCATTTCTTTAACTCCATTGATACCTAGCTGCTTTGTGAGCCCAAGCAAAATGAGACAGACAATTCTACTCCTTTAGTGTTCTGTGCATAGTAAACTGAAGCAAGCTTGTGATACTTCTATTGAAAGCATATTGGTTTCTGCATCTAAAATAAGAAGTGGTCAAAAAGATAACTTATTAGTTTTTCTTTGCACTATTCAGTGGTTATATGTAACCATTTTCAACTTCATGCCTGTAGACATCGCTACCAGACAGTATACAACTTTATTAAAACTGGAATACATGCTATTCCAGTGTAGTCTTAGCACTGTTTGCAACAGTATCCCCATCTCCTAAAAGCTAACTTTGTATTTCTATCCACATGCACGGGGTCAGTGAACCCACCACAGGCAACAAAAATAACTTTTGATCACTACATGTTTTTCCTCACATAACCCTAAACACTTAGCAAAAATAAATATCACATTGCCTTCTGTTGGCTACCAGGAATTATTTTAACTTAATGTTTGCTAAGATTAAACTTAAGTTTTTGCATTTGTAACTACTAGCACATATTGATAAACCATTTTCCTTTATTTTTTAAGTTCCAAAACTTCCTGTATTTATTTGAGTCTGTGTAGAACTTGGTGTACGACCAGGCAGTTATTCAACTTATTGTGGATATTTTTTGTTTAAAATTCTTTATACAGTTTTGTATACAATTATTTATAACAATTCAACTCATTGTATGATGACAAAATTTAAATATATATATGTGTGTGTGTGTGTGTGTGTGTGTATGTGTGTGTGTGTGTGTGTGTCAATAACTTTTCAATATCCCTTATAAACGTAAAGCAGAAGAAAATAGCATTTTGTCTCCTTGGCTTTTCTTTATAAATTGGCTTGTTCTCCTCTTTGATGCAGTACCCTTTCTGCCAGGGCACATGGCACAATAACATAAAATGACATAAATGAAATCAAAGCCTGACTTTGAGGAACACTGTCCAGATGATCTGCATAGCATTAATTTTTAACTCACATAAAGAAGTATTAACTTCACTTGAAGGTTTTGTGAGTATTTTCCTCACTTACTAATTCCAAATTTTAGCCTACTTTTAAATTGAATTGGAGTGCATCAGGATTTGTTCCATATACTCTCCTGACTGACGAATGTTTCCTCAAATATTACTGACTTGAGTGTAAAAGCATATATATATATATATATATATATATATATATATATATATATATATATGGAGAAATCTAAGACTAACTCTTAATGTGTAATGTATCACTTTCTGTGCAACTATGTAGAAACTGTGATCTTACCAATAAAATAAAACTAGAAGCATAAAGACAGTCTTCTTGAAGGCCAACCCAGAGTCAACAACACTTTCTTGAATACTTGAGATTTGGTGAGTATGCCCCCATAATTATAATTCCGATGAGAGTCATTTTGTCAGGTGCTGTGACCACAAACACAAAACTGAGGCTAAGACTCAAGTGGAAATCACAACTCTGTTTGGACTTAAAGCATTTAACGTGTCTACCTCAGATGAACACATATGATGAGCATTAGCTGAGCAACAAAGACACACCCACTTACAGATATGTTTAAAGTAACTCAGAAGCACAGAAAGTCTGGTTTTAAGAGTAACAAGACAAAAATGTTACCTGTCGCACAGCCACTGGCCAAGGCTTATAAAAGGCTCTGGGTGGAATAGGCAGACAGAATTCAGAAACTCCTCTCAAACACACAGCTCTCAACTCAAAGCCTGACACCATGGCCTGCTGTGCTACTAGCTTCTGTGGCTTTCCCACTTGCTCCACAGGTGGCACCTGTGGCTCCAGCTGTTGTCAGCCCAGCTGTTGTGAGACCAGCTGCTGCCAGCCAAGCTGCTGCCAGCCTAGCTGCTGTGGCATTGGCAGTGGCCAGGAGGGTGGCAGTGGATCCCTGAGCTGCCGAGTTAGGTGGTGCCGCCCTGACTGCCGCGTGGAGAGCACCTGCCTGCCCCCCTGCTGTGTGGTGAGCAGCACACCCCCAACCTGCTGCCAGCTACACCATGCCCAGGCCTCCTGCTGCCGTCCATCCTACTGTGGACAGTCCTGCTGCCGCCCAGCCTGCTGCTGCTACTGCTGCCCACCCAGCTGCTCTGAGCCCAGCTGTTGAAAGCCTTCTGGCAAGCATTTTAAGAAGACAACACTTCAAAACAAACCAACTGGAACCCTGAAAAAAAAATCTTCTAAATTTCAATATTGATAACTTAGCTATTGCCAGGGCTACATAAATTCCCAGGAGGTAAATTCATTTGGGGTGGAAGAGCCAGCGTCTGTGTTAGCTTGAACACTGACAAAAGGCCCACAGTGTGAAGAGGGATGTATCATTCATGACTATAAATATTACCAGAACTACTTCAATAGCCAATTGGGATTTGTATTTAATAAAACGTATTTGGTCTCTTCAATGGTTAAATGTTATTGTCAATGTTTTCTGTTTTTCCAAATATTTTTAATAATACTGAGTATTAGAATCTTTCAAAATCTCAATAAGCCACTACAATTTTTTTCTTTAACAATGGTTGTTCTTTTAATAATTCTCTTTCTTTGATTCTCCCTAAATGGCCCATTATTTCTGCAACTGAAATACATCACCACAAAACATAACAATGATTAAGACACACACCTGAACAAAATGGCCCCTGTGTTCCAAAGTCAGTTTTACAATGAGGAAGTTTGTGTCATTTTGGTGTCTGAGGCAATGCCAAACCCCTCTTGTCACTCAAATGTGGAGTCTACAGATAATTCTTTCAAGCATCAAAGGGATACTGAGGTGTAATGCAGACCAAAAGACCATAAACCCTGGCTGGCAAAATAATAGCCAAAGATGTGTCTAGCCACAGCTACAATGATCCATGACTCCCTGAGTAAGTCACTTCACTTGCCTGAGCAACTATTTCTCATCTGGAAACTGAGTTACTTCCCTTCCATACAGAGATATGTAGATCATCTAATAAACAGTAGCATGCTGCCATTATCCTCAGACATCCAAAGAAGAAAAGCACTCTATGATCTAATAATATTATAAGCTTTATTGTTGTCCTGGTTATTTTCTATTGTCAGCATCATGCAATCTAGAATCACCTGGGAAGATGGAACCTCAATTGAAGAAATGTCTTGATCTGATTGGCCTGCAGATACATGTCCAAAGAATTAATTGTTGATTGATGTAAGAGAATTCAGCCCACTATGGGCGCTACCATCCCTAGGCAGGTTGTTCTGAGCTGTGTAAGAAAGCAAGCTGAACCAGTTGGAAATCCAACCAATAATGTATGAAGGATCTCTTTCCCTTCATCCTCACCAGCACTTATCAGTTATTTTCTTGATCTTAGCCACTCTGAGTGGGGTGAGATGAAAGACCAAAGTAGTTTTCATTTGCATTTCCCTAATTTCTGCAGATGTTGCATACTTTGATAGATATTTCTTAGCTAGCTTAAATTCTATTTTTGAGAACCCTCTGTTTAGATCTATAGCCCATTTTTAACTGCATCCTTTGATTTCTTGGTTGTTTGTCTTTTGAGTTCTTTGTATATTATGGATATTGATTCTAGATAAACTCTCAAGCTCTCACCCCAGATGAAGAGCTGTAATAAGCAATCAATGGCTCCTGACAGAGACAATTATTTTTCTCTATGGACAGCTCGCTGTTATGTTACCCAATCCCAAGTGGTCAGCATGTACACATGTGCATATCAGCAACACTAAAGAGACTCAACTCAGAAAGAGGTATTTTATTCTTAAGAGAAGGAATTATGAATTTGAGAGGGGGTGGGGACATGAGAGAAGTTGGAGGGAACGGTGGGTAGAAATGATGTGAACATAAAAAATTTTCAAAATCTAAAACTACTTAAATAAAAAATAACAGCCAAGGACCAAGAGAAAATAAAACTAGCTAGGCATAGGCCAAGGAGCTAACCCTAAGCAAATTTGCTTCATCATTTCATAATTTCTGCACCTTATTTCCCTCGGTGCTGGACAGTGACTTAGAAGTAGAAAGTGAAATAAAACCCTTTCCTTCCATACATTGCCCTTGGTCAGAATGTTTTCTCATAGTAATGACAAATCAAACCAGAACAACTGTCATCTTGAAGATTTTATAAGAAGTTGCTTTAGAACATTAACAAGGTCATGTTGTCCTGCAATAAGATCATCTCTTATCCCATCGTGCCCAAACTGAGTAAGCCAGGATGTTTGCTGTTCTCATCTTACTTGTTAACATCTTGTATCTAGCGTTCGTAGATATGTACTTTGAAAAATGATGAAAGGAAGTATGATGAATGATGAAAGGAAGTCTACCAATCTGCATTTTTGTACCTAATACAATCCCCTCGAGTCCCATGAGGCAGAATACAGAACACAATATTGGTCACATCCTGTCACCATTCTTACCCTAATCTCAAAAGAGTCTTCTAGAGCAAAGCAAGCATGAGACAGAAGATACATAATGGAGCTTCTATTCCATGGGATAAGAATCTTTAGTCATAGAATCAACATGGTGAGCTATAGGTCATGATTAGCAGGATAGAGCAAATGACTGCTTAAAGGTTATAGGGCATTCTTCTTAAGTAATAAAAAATACTTTTGACTTCAGACATTAAATGCACTATGAGGCTAAAAAGATAGAACAGTAGGTGAGTGTTTGCTGTAGAAGGAAGAGGACCTGAGTTCAAAACCGCAGCACCCACATGAAAAGCCTTGTCTTCTGGTAAGCCCAGCTCTGAGGGAGTTAGATAGGAGGATCCCAGGAGCATTCTAGCCATCCAGCCTAGTTAACACGGAGAGCTTCAGATTCACTGAGAGATCTTGTCTCAGACAATAAGATAGAGGAGCCAGAAAGATGGTTCATTGTCATGAAAATCTGGCCATCTAAGTTATATCCCAAGAACCCATATAAAGAAGGAAGGAAAGAACAGACGCCACAGCATTGTTCTCTTACCACTACACGCACCTCATGACATATGCACACACCCAGACACAAGAAGAAGAAGAAGAAGAAGAAGAAGAAGAAGAAGAAGAAGAAGAAGGAGAAATAACATGTAGAAGAAGAGAAGGAGGAGGAGGAGAACAAGGAAGAGAAGGTAAAGAGGAAGAGGAGAAGGAGGAAAATGAGGAGGAGGAAGATAGAGGATAAAGGAAGAGTCCTCATATCACCATCTGGCCTCCCTGGAGACACATTTACCCACACGCTCATGTGTACGCAGACCACACAACACACACATACACAAAGCACTAAATGTCACTTTATTGTTCACATTTAAATGATTCTTTCACATTACATGAGTTTTCCCTCAATTTATTAAAAAGAGTGAGGCCTCCCTAGTACAACTTTACAACAATCATAAAAACAATACCTTGACATCAACATATACCCAGGGAACACGGCTCATCGGACCTACAGAATATTGGCATGGAGAATGATATGTTCCTTCTTCTGTGTGAACACAGAGCCACATTCAGAAACAACCTGTACACCTGTGCTTGATGGACTTATATCACAGTCAACATCTCAGACCCTAACATATAGGTCTCTTGACTCCCAACTGGACTAAAATGTTGAGGGTTAAGACATCTTTCACTTAAAAGGACGTCAACTCAGAGACATCAAAAGGATATAGATTGGTGTTTAGAAAACTCAAGGAAGGCCTTATTACTTGATTAAGGCTAGAAAGCTGGGGTATGAGGAAGTCCTTGTTGCCCAGTTGAGATCACTGGAATGGATTAAAAAGCACAGAAGCATAGATGCCCTAGGCAAGGATACTGTGCTCATGCGGCTGGTGCATCAACCACCACACTTCATCCTTCAGAGATCTAAAGCAGTATTAGACCAGACTGACTTAGAGTCCTGTTGAAACGAACATGAGGAAAGCCAGAATAACTCCCAGACTCAGGACTATGCTATCTTAAACAGAAACCACTCAAAACATGAGGATCACTCTTAAACAGACAGTCAAATTTAAAACAAAAACAAAGACAAACAAACAAACAAAAACAGTCAAAAAGTCCCTTGTTCTTGTCGTAATGATGTGGTCTGTGCCCTCCAAGATGACTGAAGAGAGTGGAAACTGAAGAGAATAAGGATAATGTTTATGACACCATTGTCCATACACCTGCATTTCCCCTTAGACCATAGACACAAGTTCCTGGTATCCAAAAAGGATAGAAAATCTACAAAGAGAAACACTGTGGATGGTTTTGATCTGTTTTGATTTCCATGGAAACCAATACAGAAGAAGCAGACTCCAGTGGTGGAAAAAGAAGCTTACATCCCATGCTCTTGGTTTATTAAAGGATGATAAAGGAATGTTCAGACTCGGCTTCACCTTGTGACAGAGAGGGAGCATGCTCGAATTTTGAGTGACAGGTTTTCAACATTTTTACTAAATTGATTGTGTGTGCATTCATAGGTTCGAGGTCAGGTAAGAGGAGTCGGTTCCTCCTCCCACCACATGTGTATCAGGGATCAAACTCAGGTCATCAGGCTTGGTAGCATGCTCTTTTATCTGCTGAGCCAGCTCACCTGGAGCATTGTGTTTTATTGTTAGTAATTACCTAAGTCCATAATCATGAAAGTTGACTTAAATCTTGTACTATTAAAGTGGTGCCAAGTAGAAAAGTCCAGAAACAATAATGTCATGCACAATGCCATTATCTCCAGGACTTTTATCAGCAATGCACTGCAACATCTTAAACACTCGAGATCAGTATCTTTAGTACCAAGCATCCTGCTGAATTTGAATTTCAGCATGAATTAAACAGTCCCTGAGATTGTTATCAGGACACCTGTACATTTCAAGCACTTAGAATGGAAAGAGACCCAACCAAAGAAGCTGGAAGGATAGTTCAGTGGGTAAAGGGCTCACCACACAGGTGGGAGGATTTGAGTTTGACTCTGCAGAATACACATAAAATCTTAGGGTATCTGTAATATCAAAACTTTTGTGGAGAGATGGGAACTGGGGACAAAAGAATCTCCAGAAGCCTGCAGGCCACCTAGCTTGTCCCAGGAAGTGGAGAACAAGAGATCTTGTTTCAGACAAGGTAGAAGGTGAGGACCCACACATAGAGCTGTCTTCTGACCTCCACAGGGGCTACATGGTGCACACACACACACACACACACACACACACACACACACAAATGAAAAAGAAAACTAAGTTTTATATGCAATCAGATGGTGGAAGCTCAGACTTGAGATTCACCACTTGTTTTTTTATGGCTTTGAGGAACTTTCTCTCTCTCTCTCTCTCTCTCTCTCTCTCTCTCTCTCTCTCTCTCTTCTCCAATGCAATACATCCTACCTACAGTTTCCCCTTCTTCCACTCCTTCCAGTACCCCCCACCTTCCCTCTCCCCTAGATCCACACCTCCTTCATTTCCCTTCAGGAATAGTGGCCTTCCTAGGAATATCAACCAAAGATGGTATAACAAGTCACAAGAAGACTAGGCACAAACCTTCATATCAAGGATGGGCAAGGTAATCCAATAGCAGGAAAAGGGTTCCAAGAACAACCAAAAGAGTGAGGAACGCCCCAACTCCTGCTGTTAGGAGTCCCACAAAAACATCAAGCTAATTGGTAATGGCTTAATTTTTCCCCGTATTATGACAGCAGCAATAGAGCCCACACTTAGGATTGCTGTGAAAATACAGAGGATTGATACAAGACATAGACAGTTGTCTAGGTACATAATAAGTGCTCAACAATCGTTGGTGGTAACAAACCATTCACGGTTCCCAGGTGCAGAGAAGGCATCGTTTCTGTCCACTTGAACCCTCCTTTGCTTCCCAGTCAAAGGAAACAGGTAAAGTTACTGGACTCCCATGTGATATTCAAGATGCGATTACAAGGGTCAACACTGAGTAATTTTTGACTCTTCTTAAATAGGAGCAATGTTAGTCAATTAGTCGTTGGCAGTAGGAAAATTATAGCAAATATGGGTGATCCAGTGTTTCCAATGAACGCTAATGACTACTTCACTGTAGTCAAGAAGCCTAATTGAACACCAAATAAAATCAACTTTTTATGGGCTTTCAGAAGTCTGAACAAGTAACTCAGGAACAAACAATTATCATTTAGAGGAAATTTACATAAACATAAACAAGGAAGACACTTTGGAAATTAGAGAAACAGCAGCCAGCCAAGGCTTATAAAAAGACTGGAGTGCCACTCACCACCAAAATTCAAAAAACTTCTCTAAGGAAACAAACCTTCAGCACAGAGCAACTCCTGACACCATGGCCTGCTGCGCTACAAGCTTCTGTGGCTTTCCCACATGTTCCACTGGTGGCACCTGTGGCTCCAGCTGTTGCCAGCCCAGCTGCTGCCAGCCCAGCTGCTGCCAATCCAG
>NW_021620860.1:181689-220762 GCF_004785775.1 Grammomys surdaster
AGCTGTTGCCAGCCCAGCTGCTGCCAGCCCAGCTGCTGCCAATCCAGCTGCTGCCAGCCTAGCTGTTGCCAGCCCAGCTGCTGCCAGCCAAGCTGCTGCCAACCCAGCTGTTGTGGCACTGGTAGTGGTCAGGAGGGTGGCAGTGGAGCCGTGAGCTGCCGAGTTAGGTGGTGCCGCCCTGACTGCCGAGTGGAGGGCACCTGCCTGCCCCCCTGCTGTGTGGTGAGCAGCACACCCCCAACCTGCTGCCAGCTGCACCATGCCCAGGCCTCCTGCTGCCGTCCATCCTACTGTGGACAGTCCTGCTGCCGCCCAGCCTGCTGCTGCTACTGCTGCCCACCCAGCTGCTGTGAGTCTAACTGCTGTGAGCCTACCTGTTAAGACCCAGATTTCGGATTCCCAAAGGATCAGCTTTCAACTCCTGGGCCACGTGTTCTTGAACTTTGATATGGCTTGATTTGGGGGCACAAATACTTGGCCTCACAAAATATTTTTTTTCATCTAATACTGGAAAGGCTTTGATATCCTCTATGAAAATAAATTTGATCCCCAAATGAGAAAATCAGTTTACCTTGGGATTGTCCCTATTTGCCAAGACTTGGTGCTATAAAGGCCATGAAAGATTCTTCTATGCTAAGATATTTTTCATTCTTCTTCCATTGTTCTGTAAATTACTCTTATAAAAGAAGGCTGATGTATAAAAAATAATAAATTATATCTGTTGGCATATCAAAACTTGCTTCTTTTATTTAGTGTGAAAAAATAGATACTTCATGGACATCTATATAAAAGATTTCTGAGTTTGATTCTATACATTTATCTATTTTGTGTGGGAAGTCGGGTATGTAAGTAGAGCTAAGATGCAGTCTCTCCTTCCACCTTATGGTTCTGAGGATCGAACTCCTTGAGTGACCAGGCTTAGAGGCAAGTGCCTTTACTCACTGAGCTACCTGGTCAGCCCTGTAGTTTATATTCTTCTTCTTATACCTGTTAGGAAATGAGATGCATTCCAACAATGGTTAGACCCCATAAAAAGCTGCAGCATTGCTATGGTCTTATTCATTTTGTTGCTGTTATTAAGCACTGTGTTCAAAAACATGGGGAGCAAAGAGGTTGTTTGGCTTATACTTCCAGGTCACAATTTGAGGAAAGTCAAGGCAGAAATTCAGAGTCGGGAACTTAGTACCTTGTTCTCTAGCTCACTTGCAGGATCATTTTTAGTTAGCTCTCTTATAAGTCCAGGACCACTGTGTAGGGATGGTGCTGCCCACAGTGGGCTTATCACCCTGAATCAACACAGCCTCTTGTAGTCTAACACTTGGGTGAGAGTCCCTTTCAGGCTATCATAGGCTGTGTCCTGTTGACAGCTATCACTGACTAGAACACCCAGAAGCTCTTCATCTCACCTAACGCTTTCATAACTAGATGCATAGGAGCCAGAATTGCTGTGTAAACAACATAAATGTGGCTTCCTTTTCCATCCACTAGATAAAGATGCTATGTCAAGTAATCTAAAACAGTGGTAGCCCATGCTAGTAAATCATTCTTTTCCATTTACTTAGAGTCATGAAGAACAGAATGAGATGGGCATAAGGATGGCCAGCCAACTAAGAAAACATTCACAAGCAGGTGGATATTTTAAAACTATTTATTTCCAGTTTCTAAACAGAAAGTAAGAATTACTGAGTCTTGGCTCAATATTTAAAATTAAGGTATATTCTTTGGTTTCAGATGCTTGTATAATAGAAAAACATATTTATCATATGCAAGTGTGTTTTATGTAATATACATATAAATATATTTTTATACAGTTACACATAAGTACCAGGAAATGCTTCATAAATCTAGGCAGCTTTTCAAACTAATGTGAAAAGGACCTTGGGATTGGAACTGGAGGGTATAAATGACAGACAGACAGATAGACAGATACATACATACATACACACATACATATATGTATACATACATACATTGATACATAGACAGACAGATATAATACAACTGGGCCATCAATATGGCTCAGTGGGTGAAGGTGCTTGCAACCAAGACTGACAACCTCAGTTCTATTCTTGAGACTTACACTAATGGGAGGAGAAGAGCTGAGTCCATCAAGGTATCCTCCCACTGCCACATGAGCCCTGCGGCACACTGACCGATAGACACACACATGCACACAAAATAAGTAAGTGTGAAAATTTAAATGAGGATTGCTTCAAGTTAGAAGGTGTAAATAAAGAGTAAAAAAACCAAAACCATAAGCAAACTGCTCACTTCCTGATGGATTGTGTAGACACCTGCTCCAATCCAGAGGTACCGTCTAAGGACAGGACAGACATGAAAGCACATTCCATCCTTCTTCCCCCTTAAATCTAAGTGAAATCATGTTTGCCACTTAAACAGCCCATGCTTATAAAAGAAAATGAAATACAATCACACACATAAGGTACAGCATGCCTTTCATCGTTACCACATACTGTTTCATGCTTGGGGTTTTGTTTGTTTAAAAACAGGTTCTCACATATCCCTGGATAGCCTCAAATTTACTATGTAACCAAGATGAATACGTAACCTTGAATTTCTGTTTTTCCTACCTCCACTCCCGACTGCTATTAAAGGCATATGCCACTACAACTGGTTTATTACAGCCCCGGGAATCGGACCCAGGACTTCATCTATGCTAGGCAAGCGCTCTCTCAAAAGAACTACGGCCACAGCCATACATAGACTGTTAGTCATTCTTCAATTATTTTCTGTTGTTTTTATCCCTACTGAGGTTATGAATCTTAGAGGAGAACCAACTACTGACACTTTACTAAACAAGAATAATTCCTAATTGCATTCTAAATATTCATCCTTATACCTACAGATGGTTATAGCTCGAATCCTTCATCAAAGAGGCTTCCCTTTGCAACAGATGAAGATCATTACAGAAGACTATAGTCAGCATGCAGAGAGCTAGTGATCATATGCACAGTCCCAAGAGATACATCTACAACACAGCTCCTGCATCGAAGTCTCAGGAACATCGTGGAAGAAGGTGTATCCAGAAAGATTGTAAGTGCCAGGGGTCCAGGAAATTGTTGTGAGACTGTGTCTCCTAGAAATGACAGAGAATATCAACCATGATACGGCTGTTTCAATAAGACCTGAACACAGACAAGACTAATAGACAAACTAACATTGAAGGGGGAGATCTCATAAGCCTCACCCCTAGATGAAAAGATACAGGCAACTAGGAAATGCTAAGAGAAGGAGAATTAGTTTTCCTCAAGGCTCAAGGATGAGCCTCTCAATTCATTTTCCAATCCCAAGGGGTCAGCTCTGAGATCATAGACATACAAGCAACTCTAAACAGACTTAGCAGATTATATCTATAAATTTATGTCCATATATATGTATATGTGTATGTATATATATGTGCACAACAATAATAATTTTTTAAAAAAAGAAGACACTAATTTGAGAGGAAATGAGGGGTGACATGTGACCCAGGAAGAGCTAGAGAGTAGAAAGGGAAGGGGGACATTGTGCAACTACATTTAAATTTTTGAAATGAAAATTAAAGAAAAAATTATAAAAATAAGTAGATAAACCCTGCTATGGTCAAACTCTGAAATATTATACAGCTTTCAAAACGAGTTTTACATATCAGATCTACAAGAAACTGGGATCAGTCAGTAAAGGTTTGCGCTCAAGCACAAGAATCTAACTTTGATCCCCAACACCTACGTAAGGAAAAAAGGTGAGTGTGGTCACGCACAGCAGCAAGCTCCAGGGTTAGGCACCCTGTCTCAAGAGGATAAAATGGAGAACAATTGGAGAAGACACCTAATGTCAACCTCTGGCCTCCACACACACTAATAAGTTGAAAATGTAGATACATAATATGCAGATGTAAGCATGTCTATGGAGAAATTCCCAGAAGCATACAACCTATCAATACTCAGTCATAAAAAGTTTGAAAATCTGAGGACGGCTCTATCTACAAAGGACACTGAGTCGGTAATCAGAAACTCCTCATCAAGGAAAATCCAGGAACCAAACATGTCCACAGGTAAATTCAATCAAACGTATATTAAAAAATAACAATAATTTCCAAGAAATATCTCAAAACATGTTTATTCTTTTAGCAATCATGGGAAAAAATAGAAAAAAAATTCCAAGCTTAGCCTACAAAACCAGCACCAGCCTGATAGCAAAGACAGGAAAATCACAGAATAATATTCCCAACTAATATTCATACAACAGTATAACAGTCATCCATCAACTATCATCAAACTTAGTTCAACTGAACAATAAAAAGATTATAAAGCATTACTAAAGGAGAATTTACCTTACAATACAGGAATTGTCCGGCATATTTAAAAAGATCACTGTAATCATTCTTTAAAAGATAAAGGGAAACACATGGCTATCTCAACTGTTGCAAAAAATATTTTTCATAAATTTCAAAAGCATTTCATCATTTTAAAAGCACTCAGTAAAGACAAGGACATGGCTCAGTGGCCAAAAGCTCCTGCTTCCAACCCAGACAACCTGAGTGCATTTCCTGGATTTACGTGATAGACGACTAGAACAGACTCCTGTAAGTCTTCCTTGAACCTCCACACATGCACTAGGGCACACACACATACCTGTGCACACACAAATAAGTAAGTAAATAAACAAATCGATAACATTTTTACTTAAAACACTCAATAATCAAAACTACCTCGGTCTAATAAAAACCCTCAATTAAAAGAATACAATTAACCTCATTCTCAGTGGCAAAAACCAGCGTTTCCTGTTAGCTTGGGAGTGAGATGAGAATGCCAACTCTGCTGTGCTGTTTAGCATACCACTAGAAGTGCTAGCTGGAGAAATAGGGCAAAGTAAAGAAACAAATATCACCAAATTAAAAAAAAAAAAGGTAAAACTAACTCCATTTAAAGATAGCAGGATATTGCGCACGCACACACACACACACACACACGCACACACACACACACACACATCTAAAGATTCACACACAAAAGAAGTGTTAAAAGTAATCAATTAACTTAGCAAAGTTACCAATACAAACTTAACACATACACAGGCATGCACACACACACACACACACACACACATACACACACTCATACACATACATACAGGCACACACACTCTAACACCCACATACACCATACACATGCATACATGCACACACACACTCTCACACACAAAAATATACATGCACACACATGCTCGCTCTCTCTCACACACACAGGCTTACACATACACTGTCTCACACACACAACACATACACACGCTCTCTCACACACACATGCACTCTCTCTCACACACATACATAAATATGTACACACATGCTCTCTCACACACACACAAACTTGAATTTCTACACACAATAAGCAATACAAAAAGGAAAGCTACATGAACAATTACACTTACAATGGCCTCAGAAAGAATCAATTCTGAAGGGATCAACTTGACTGAGGGAAATATATGAACACCAGAAATAATGAAAGATCACTGAGACAAATTTTAAAAGATGCAAATAAGTGGAAAGATATCCAGTGTCCACAGATTGTAAAACTTGCACTGCTAAAATAACAATGCTATCTATAGATCTACAGATTAACGACAATCCTATCGAAATCTCCATGATGCTTTTGTAGTGTGCCCCGGCACCCACACCGACCCACTCACAGCTGCCTGTACACCAGCTCCGGGGGAGCCATCTCCTCTGACCTCCGCAGATGCTTGCACTCTATGTACGTACCCACACAGAGACACATAATTAAAAATAGGATCAATCTTTTCTTTAATGAACAAAATTAGTTTTGTAAGCTCTCTGATTTTAAAGTTTATTTAAAAACTAAAGTAATCAAAATAGTATGATATTAACACAAAGACAGGCAAACAGAAAAGGATGCCCAGAAATAAATCCTTAGTCATAGTCCAAAGATTTTTCAATAGGGGTAATAAGACCCAAAGGTTAAGATGATTGATACAAATATTAAAAATATTGACATGAATTTCATGCAATGAGTATTTGCCACAATTAAAATTTTAATTTAAGCATGCATAGACCCAAACTTTATTGAAATTGAAGACACACACACATTATTACTTCAAGAGGCAGGAATAAATAAAGAATAAACACCAACTGCCAATATTGATTATTTCTGGAATACTAGTTTTGAAAAAGACATTTACATATATGGATGTGTATGTGCACACTAAGAAAAGAGGATATCAGTTTTCTTTATATGATTCCATTATTGTTCGCCTTGTTAAATGATATCCATATATGTGTGTGTGTTTGTGTGTGTGTATGTGTATATTTAGGGGTGTGTGTGTCACTATATAGATATGTCTTTATATATACATATATATACACATATATATATGTATATATATATACATATATATATATATGAAGACAAAGACAGAAAGTAATGTAAAGGCAAAGTTATTAAAGGCTTCAGTTTTTAGTGCATGTATGGGTGATTGCCTTGTTAAATGGTATCCACTGATAGCATGCAATAAATAATATGTATGATATGCTTGACATATATAAACACACGTATATATGCACACACGCATATATATATGTATGTATGTATATCTACAAACGAAGACAGAAAACAATGTAAAATGCAAAGTCGTTAAAGGCTTCGGTTTGTAATGTGTATATTGATGACCAAAAGGCAGACTTTGTTTGGATGCTGATCAGTTCAATAGCTCATGTTTTGATGACACCAATATTAGTCTTAGTCTGAGTAAACTGTTTATGAAATAATGATTGTTACTGAGTGGCTGCTTAGGAAATAAATTTTCAGTTTGGATAAACTGTGCCTAAGGTTATCAAAGGTCAGGTGAGACAAAGCAAGCCAGGGTAGTGTTTGTCATATGACTTTTATAGAGGGCTGCTGCATTTGACACTACACCTTCTCTTAGACTAGATAGAAAAGAGGAAGCACAGTGCCACTTAATTGATCACTGACTATAGCAGACAATGGAAGCACTGTTTACAATTTTCTCAATTACTCAGGAACTGACCAATCAAAGACTAACTTCGCAACTGTGTCAAGGGGAGATGCTAAATGTCAGATGAATACTCAGCTAGAGGGAATATATAAAAGGCCAGGTGAGGAAGACACAACCCAAACTCAGAATCTTCTCCTCACAGAACAACCAACTTGACTCCTGACACCATGGCCTGCTGTGCTACAAGCTTCTGTGGCTTTCCCACTTGCTCCACTGGTGGCACCTGTGGCTCCAGCTGCTGCCAGCCCACCTGCTCCCAGTCCAGCTGCTGCCAGCCCAGCTGCTCCCAATCTAGCTGCTGCCAGCCCACCTGCACCCAGTCCACCTGCTGTCAGCCCAGCTGCACCCAGTCCAGCTGTTGTCAGCCCAGCTGCTGCCAGCCAAGCTGCTGCCAGACCAGCTGCTGTGGCACTGGTAGTGGCCAGGAAGGTGGCAGTGGATCCCTGAGCTGCCGAGTTAGGTGGTGCCGCCCTGACTGCCGCGTGGAGAGCACCTGCCTGCCCCCCTGCTGTGTGGTGAGCTGCACACCCCCAACCTGCTGCCAGCTGCACCATGCCCAGGCCTCCTGCTGTCGCCCATCCTATTGTGGACAGTCCTGCTGTCGCCCAGCCTGCTGCTGCCACTGTTGTGAGCCCAGCTGCTCTGAGCCCAGCTGTTAAGAGCCATGATCCTGCGTAGTTAAAAATGCAATGGAAAGCACTGAAGAATTGTGTGGACTGCTAAGGACATGCTCTGTGTGGTGGATGCTAAGTATCTTCATGTTGCTAACCTGTTCATTGTAGTGGAACTCTTCATCAGGATCCCCACAGACATGCAGAAACCAATGCACTGAAACCACTTCTCAATCAGCATGCTCTAGGGATCCCTCTTGGCTTCGGTGATACACAAGGATGCAGCAGTACATCGTTCCAGTGACAAGTGAACTTTCTTCCCTAGTTCTCGGTCCCCACATGTCTTCCATCATGCTTTCTACTTGAAGAGACCCCGATGCTCTCAAATAAAGTGTTTTATGCACAAGTAAATAGATTTCTGTTCATCTTCTAATTTTAAGCTGCCCATCTATAGATGGTAGTAATCTTCAGACATAGACACATAATCTAAAGCAAAACAGTTGTATGAAAATTAACTTATGTTTGAATTATCTGCTCATTAAAATGTTCTGTGCATTAAATAATCTTCATGGCTACTTAAATGTGTGAATGTTTTATTAAAATAGTCCCAGACCAATAGGGTCATCTTGCATGAACTTTTTATACCAACTCTAACCTGTCCCGTATAGTACAGTAGATGAGTTTTCTTTATCCATGCACAACATAAAGAAACTGGATCGTTTACTAACTAGATTGGAAAATATCTGCCAATACTATTTCCAACAGAACTTGGGTTTAATTCCTACAACTTGGCCTAACTCCATTCCACTGATCTCCAGCTGTGTAAGCTTCAACTCTCAACATTCACCTGCACTTCCTGGGTGTATGAGGGAGACATCTGTACCAGATAAGGGCAGAGCAAGCAGCTTTGGTATAGCTGCTGAGTTCAGCCATCACACCATACAGATGCACTAGAAATCTCAAACAGCAATATCACAATTTATAACTTACGAGTCAATTGAAAAAGAAGTTAACACAAAGGAGATAGATTATATCATGTAATTTTAATTCTTATAGAAGCAGTTGGCTACAAACACAAAATACATAAAGACCTAAGACATTTTTGTTTCAGGTTATTTACAAGTCCCCAGCACTTACCTCTCTCATTAAATTGGCAGCAACGATGGATCACAAACAGAATGGTACATTCCAGAAAAGAGAGAATTGGATGACTGTACATTTGTTCAAGGTGTCATAACTCCTAGAATTTTTTTCTCAAGCTTTTTCCAACCACTAAATTCAGACAAAAATAGTTCAACATTCCCTACTGTCTTCACGGCAAATAAGTCTTTGTGGGCGGTGCTACAAACTTGAAAGTGCTCTTACTCATTCTTGAGTGGTTCAGGCGTTCATGAATCATACCTTATACTCCACCCCCCTCAGTTAATCGCCACTGAATCAGAGTCAATAAACATTTAATAAGAATATACGAAATTCAGGTTGGATACTTTCTGGAAAAAAAAAAAAAAACAAGTTGTTTGGTTCACAGAGAAAGAACTCTTTGGCCTGAAATACAAATAATGTTTACACATTTCCAATCCATTGAAATGAAAAGAACTGTAAAGACCATTTGACTATGGTGTTAGAGTCAATGTGGTAGATGTTTCTATTACGTGTGACCAAAGGTGTGCTCGATTTGGCAAATACACCAGTACTTTAAATTTGATAGAATTTAGTCTACATATGCAAGAGAGAAAAATAATGCTTGAAAGTATCAACTTGCCTTCAGCCTTAGAGGTCTGGGTAGACGACCAAGTGGAATGACAACTATTCAGAATAAGGGTGTTGTCTTAACCTACAGTGAGAAGACTCTTTGAACATGGAAACCACAAACACTACTCTAAAGAGTCTGTGGCCAATAGAACGAGTCACAGAGAACTTATAAAACAAAACTATCCCCATAATATGTCACAAGTATTTCAATGGAAGCCAATCAGAGGACCACTGAGGAACAAATTTAAACAAAAACAAGAAAAATATGTTAAGAATTTTATAAACAGCAACTCACTTGACTATATAAAGGGCCCCATGCTCAGCTTTGCTCCCAAACTCAGGAACTCATCCAACCTACTCAACACCCAACCAACTCCTGACACCATGGCCTGCTGTGCTACTAGCTTCTGCGGCTTTCCCACTTGCTCCACTGGCGGCATCTGTGGCTCCAACTGCTGCCAGCCCAGCTGTTGTGAGACCAGCTGCTTCCAGCCAAGCTGCTGTGAGACAGGATACGGCATCGGAGGTGGCATTGGCTATGGCCATGTGGGTGGCAGTGGAGCCGTGAGCTGCCGAGTTAGATGGTGCCGCCCTGACTGCCGTGTGGAAGGCACCTGCCTGCCCCCCTGCTGTGTGGTGAGCTGCATACCCCCAACCTGCTGCCAGCTGCACCACGCCCAGGCCTCCTGCTGTCGTCCATCCTACTGTGGACAGTCCTGCTGCCGCCCAGCCTGCTGCTGCTACTGCTGCTAATCCATCTATTAAGAACCAGATTTTCAATTGCCCAGATCGTGGTATTCTTGAATCGTGCATCTCCTTGACCAACTCTGGACCAGTAACAAGTTCTTCAACCTTTACTTCATTGTCTTTTATGAGACCTCAGAGTACAGGCACATCACTGCACCATCTGAGTCTGTTCTATAACCAATATTTTGACCCTCTACAGTGGATCCAGAAATGCTAAGAATCCACAGGCTGACCACCAAATTGTTCTGGATATACTGAGTCTGAAACTCTTCAGGACTGAAAATTGTCCAAATCTTGGAAAATATTTTCTTAAGAACAGTCTGCAACCTTTTTCATCCTGCTTGTTGAGCAACTTTTATCTTCTTTTTACTTAAAGTTTTTCTAACATCAAAAACACCAGACCACAGCTGAGAGACATTCTTCAGATGTCATCTGAGAAAATGAAAGTTCTTTACCCAACTTCCAGCCTCTAAGAAATAGACCAGACCATTCTACACTTTTCCATCAGATCCTTTCCTTATTTTTTGGATCATAATTAGCTTACCTGTTGGCCATTCCATTATATCTGAATTATTGTGTCCTATGATGTTTCTTATAAACATATATATCAAACATATATAAAATAAAGCTTATATCCTGGGCAAAGAAACTATGACTTGTTTCTACTTGTGTTTCACTTGCTTATGATATTAGAAAATGTACTCAAATGAATCCATTTGTTTCCTCTGAGGGACTGAAGTCATTCATGCTTCATGTATTATTCATTCCATTAAAATGAATTAAGTACCACTTTAAGGCAGGAAGTTGGAAGAAATGATAGAGACCGAGAGATGATGAAGAGTCAATTCTTACCTGTAACAACATGGCTATACAGAAAGAAAAATCATATGCTCAAATAGCTCAAATATTGAATGCTATAAATTGCAATGTCTCCCCAGCTCACTGAAGTAACCTTAGTGGGGCAGACATGCTTGTGGCTAATACATCTAGACACTCCTGTTTACAATAAGATATTAACAATAAGGTTTTCCTACATGGTTTTGGCCATGAAGCACCAAAACCTTACTAGAATGGTGTGAAATAATAACAATTGAGACTGTAAGAAAAATTTTTGTCTAGAAATATCAGAGGAAATAAAAGAGTATTATGTCATCGGCAGCTCATAGATCTTGCTATCTTATCTCTTCCCCATTAAGCCAACAAATTCGGATAATCTTTGAGACTTTCCATGAAAAGCATTGAAGTGGCTGGGTTTTTTCAACGTATCAATTTAGAAAAAGACAAGTCACCCAGGAGCTGACTGAACAAAGGGACCAAAAGAAACTAATGCCTCGAGAGCTGGCAGAAATAGTCTAGATTTGGACGGTTTCCACACACATTGAAAATAATATCTTGGGTTTGTTGACTGAAGAGAAGACAGAGAGTGAGCAACGGGACGTGAAAACATAATAAATTGTGTCACCACGGCACTAATACAGTCAGGGTGGTGGTGGCATCAGCAAGAGAGGCTTCACAAAGAGGAGAATCAATACAAAGAGCTTTGAAATCCTTCCCAGAGGAAAGAAAATGATGGCCAACAACCTCAACACCTATTGGAATAACTAAATCCAAAGCAACAACACAACTAAATGCTGATGAGGATGTAGAGCAACAGAAAAGCTCACTGTTGCTGATGGGGATGCAGAATGCCACAGCCCCTTGATAGTCTGGTACCTTACTATAAAACTCAACATACTGTCACCAATGAATCCATAAATTGTGCATATATATATGCAAAATAAGACAAAATAAGACAAAATCTTACATCTACTCTGAGTACCTGCACTGATGTTGATTCTGTAGACGAGGAGGATAAACAAACTCTGGGACTTCTACACAACGCAATCCTATCTGGCTTATTATAAAGCAAATGAAATAAGCCAGTCTAGATAGGTTACATGCTAAATAGTTCAACTATACGTCATTCTTCCAAAGACCCAGAAGCAATTAATAGTTAAGTGTTCTGCATACTGTGCTGTGAAGTCATCTATGGTCTAACACTGGAAGATTAAAGAAAATAAGGAAACAGAATCACGAGACTGTCTAATGAAACCTACAAAGCGGTAGGTTAAGCTTCTGAGACTGTGTTCCTTCTCAGATACATGGAGCATGAACAATTCTGTGCCTGAGGTGTTCCTCACCACCTCAGCCAATTCTTCTTATTTGAAACATGTACCTGATGCTTGGAACAAAGTCTTGTGAAATGTCAGAACCCTGGTCCTTAGGTAGATGAGTCTGTACCAATGCCAGCAGCTACCCTACCATGAGAAGAATGAGTATGCCTCCATCCAGCCAATGCTTGCTGGATTTCCAAACCTAGAAGCCTAGAATATTCCTGATTCATGGTGCAGGAAACTGCAATCAACTCTCAAAAATGGCAGCTTCCTACATATAATATCTGCTGGTCATAAACAGTCAAGTAATGGCAAAAGAGCATGCATTTAAAATCTCAAGGCAGAAGTGGGAATGTTTCTTTAAAGGGGAAATATTGCCATGGGAGGGCTGGTGTTTCTCTTCACAACCAAGGGATGGGAAATGGGTATTAAAGGTTGGAGAGAAGATCACAAGATGAAAAACAGAACAAAACAGTTTATCTGTGAGATGCTACAGTAAGAAGGAATAGGGGACAAGAGGCAGAGTGGATAACGAGTCCCGAGAAAGATAAACAGGAAAGGGAAAGATAGAAACAACCTGATCTTGTTTCATACCATCTAATGTCCTACATGCTAATACTTAGCACTGATACCTCATGCTAGGCTTATTTTGTGTGACCCTTGTATAATCCTATGAAATAGATATGTGGGCCCCGGTTCACACATGGATAAGTAGGTCTAAAAGAGGTGAAATGTCTTGCTTTCTGATGCACAGCTAATAAGAGAGAAGCTAAATTCTGAATCCACCTCTATCTGACTCCAAACTCCACAAAGAGGAAACTAAAGAATTAGATGGAAAGTGTGTCAAATTTCACAAGCCTGAGCCAGCAAGATGGCTCAGCTGGTGAAGGAGCTTGCTGCCCACCAACGTGAGCTCAATCTCCAGAACCAATGAAAAGGTAAAATAGAGCACCTACTCCACACCCTCTGCCTTACACATGTGCACCATAGCATGTGTGCCCCTACCCAGCACATGCACACTAATAACAGTGCAAAACACAAATTGAATAAAATTCCCAAGATTTTTTTTTAAAGGTTGCTTGAGGAATCACGAGCTTTGGTAGAAGTTCCTAGATGCTGGTACATAGGATCTAGTCTTGTAGCTCAGCCAATTCCCTTCCACCCTCTGTTTGGGGAGTCTGGTGGTGGTACTATGCAAATCACATCACTGCTTCTGTGACAGACTTTGTTCAAGCCATCCAGCACCCATCCTTAGTGTTCTGAGTCCACTGGAGCCATCCCTCAAGTTCAAGACAGTAGAAAACATCAAGAAGATACACAATGAGTGCATCCCCTCAGGACACTTCCTCTTAAATCGTATATTTTATTACTCTCTGACTCTTCTTATAGCTACTTCTTCTATAATAAACTATTCTCCTGTCTTCTTTTTTAACTACTAAGCTAATACTTTCTATAGCCAGCTAATAATGGCTTATATTAAATTATCAAGGTCACGGGTAAACTGGTACTTCTTCCCCTCATTATTAGGTCTTTGCTAACACAAAAGTTGGTATCAAGAATGACTCCAGAAAAAAATAAAAGATCATATTTTGTGGCTACTTTAATAACACCCCTAAACTTGAACTCGGTGTTGTTTCTTATCAATAGGAAATGAAACAGAGTAATACCACAATTTTTACTTCGATCTATTGGCTTGGGGGCCCATCTGGCTGCTGTTCTTGACCCTTTGACAACAGTGATGACTATGAAGGACGAGGAAGAGAATGTCCTCTGGCACTACTCTGTGGTGCTCTCAGAAGGAAAGGGATTAACTTGAGATCACAACGCCCAAGCTAAACCATTATCAGAGATCCATAAAAGATGTAAAACAAACAAAAAGATGTCTAAATGCCTTTCCTTCCCTGTACCCATGGAGCTGACATTGTCCAAAGATGAAGACTGAAGTTTATTGGCTTGCATAACTGAAGTCAGTCAAGTGAGTCTGATCTAGGGCCTAGGTCTTCTTCCGTAGCTCACTGTTGTTTGGATTCATTTCCTTTTCACATTTTCTCAAAGCTCCTTCACTACCAAGCTAAAAACGAACAAGCAAGTCCCTCTTTACTTTGAACCTATCTAGCAGCTTGGTAGCATCTCTCTGACTTGCTCTTTGCTCTCAGCTGGAGAAGATGTTCTATCCTTGAAGGGCTCATCTGATGAGCTGTTCTTCACGAAAAGGATAACTTGTCCTTTGAGGAATGTTGGTGGTATCTATCTATGTTCAGCCTCGCAACTTTGTTATCTGGGAATACCTGTAACCCATGACTCCGTCTCAACAGACTGCTGGTGAAGAATAATCCATGGAGCTGAACATGGACTGAAGGAGAGGGGAGAGTGATGTAGCAAAAGTCCAGGCCATTGCTCACCTAACTTAACTTGTGCCATTTGAACAGTCTCGAGTCTACTTCCCATTTCAGTGCATCACTCCTGTGTGTACCCAACCTTACAGCTTAGTGACCAGATATCACTGATTTCATTACAAGTGCCGCTGTTTGTTGCCTTCAAGGAGGTTTTGCTCACAAGCATACCAAAGTTTATCAGCATGTAGGTAGTTTCTGAGGAAGGTGTGCATTTTCACAAAACCCCCACAGACCCACTCTCAACCCTTCTGCCATGGCACCAGAGGCTCCATGCAGTGGTCTTGTTGCTCAGTGCATCCCCAATGCCATTCAAATCTGCTGCTTTGTAAAGTTTAAAATAACGTAACAACCTGTATTGCAAATGGAAGTTTACTATAATGCCTCCGGATGTTCTTGATCTCCTAGGGCCCAGTAGCATTTTGAGTTTTCATTAAACAGCTTAGACTATCGCCCTCAAATATAGTAGACATTGACTTCATAATACCTCAAATCCCATAAAGAGTTGTGCATTTTTCCAGTTAAAGTTACCTCCAAGTACAGCAGTTTGTCTCCAGTGTTAGAGAAGAGATCTCAGCATGTTCTGTACAACTGGACTCTGAGCAACACCACTGATGTAATGATTTTCTAATATTTTTTGTAAGATTTGCCTCTTTGCTAAGACATCTAATGCTTTCTACTTCCTGCTTATCAGCAGTAGTCAGCATAATGGCTAACAGACTGATAGAGTGTGTAGAAGGTCACAATGACTAAGTTCTCTCCAGTGTACATTATGACAGACCAGGAAGGCTGGTATACTCCTGGAGCAAGAACAGAAAAGCTACTGTTTATCACACTAGGTCAAAACCAACTATACCCTGATGTGAGGATGGATGTTTCTAAACGGTATTTTTAGTTGTACTCTGGGTTAATTCAGCCCGCTAGAGATACTACAACTTGGATATCGAAGAAAATTGGGTTCACTAGCTGAATGACTTTAAGATAATAGTATACAATTATTTTATTACTCTCCAAAAATTGATCTGCTTTCTCAGAAGGAAAAAGAAGTGAGATAAATGGGTAATGTGCCAGCATCCTGGCTAGTTTCAAGTCCTTGGTAATGGTATCCATCTTCAAGAATTCCCATCGGAGCTAGCAAAATTCTAGATTAATTATGCTAATACCTGAGAGAACATCTAGTAGCTCCTTCTTAGGCCTTCTGCTTCTTGTCATTTGAGCTGCAATTTCTTCTTCAGGTCCATGCACAAAGGTGAGAATTGTCACAGTTGTCAAACATGGTTATTTCAATTAAACATCCACAGACTGAGGAGACAGTCTGCAGACTACTGTGTGTCAAAGACTAAGATCTCTTCACTCACTTCTCACTGGGATCATAAGCCTGCACCATCAGGCCCAACTCCAAGTGTTTACAACCATAACAGGGAAGTCTCTCAAGTGTCAGGTAGACATGATAGAATGTTCTCAGTGTGTCATTTCACTCTTTCCCTCAGCTATCTCAGTGTTTGCTTGACACACTGTGTACAATGGAGCCTGTTGACAGTGCTGGAATACTGGAATCCACAACACAGGTTTCCCCCACTCTAACAGTAAACTTGATCTTTTTATTAGTGAACATAATCTGTCAAAAACACCTTTAACAATGAGCTCCTGATCTAATACTCTCCTCTGGGCAGACCAACTACACAACTCATGGCAAAGTTACTGCATTAAATTCCTTCTATTATGGGATCAGAATGCTGACTTATCTGGAAGAAGAACTGTAATCTGGACATGTATACCCTACCCACCATGCCTACACTTAAAGAAAGTTTTCTCTTCTGCGGTGTTATCCCACACAACCTTGATTCTGATCATATAATTCATCTCAAAGCAAAGCAAAGACAGTTTTAAGTAAGTCCATGCCTGTGGAACTAATTAGTCTTCACCCATAAATTCTTACCCACACTGGCTAGCCTAACAGAGAAGACCAATGGCCTCCTGAACATTGCTACAGCATCATTTTGTGATCCACTGGAGAAGAAATCTTTACAGGGCATAAATAGAACACGTTTTGAACCTACCTGTGACGTGTGTCAGTTGAAATGTCTTCTGAAACAGTAGGAGCAAGAGTCACTTCATAGCTTTTCAGTGCAGACGCTTCCTTGTTTCTTGTCCCACAACTGTAAGCTCTGATGGTTTAGAGGTCTTGTTTCTTAAGGGAAACAAACAAACAAACAAACAAACAAACAAACCACTTGCTCCAGAAGGCAGAACAATGATTTAGAAACTGATACTGCCATCTCAATATTTTGGTCTCTTTCTGTCACTGAACTGCCAGGGACAGGAAGTGGGTCGCTCTGCTGGCTTTTATCCTTGATCCTAAATCTCAAGATGAACTTTGGGTTACTGCCACTCAACTGTGGTGACAAAGGGCTCAGTAGGGAAGCCAGGTTATTAAGCTGAAACTTGGCTAAAAAATTATGGAAAATAAAAAGTAAAAATTGTAGGCCCACTATAGATCCAGAGTCTTCAAGAATGAAGGATGAAATCGCCCCCCAGGTTAAAAACCCCAACCAGCTGGGAGCCAGATAAAGAAATGAAGAAAGTGTTGGAAGAAAAGAATTACAAATACCACCTGTATCCTCATCACCCATCACCAGTTAGAACTGAGAGTTCCAGAAACTATGGCTTGTTGAAGATTGCTATGGCACCATTTGGGATATGCAACACAGAAGGAAGCATTGTTTAGAAAGTCTAGAATGTGCTTTGCATATTGCCCTCTTCACATGCTTTTCTCCTCTCTGCTCCTCCCTTTGTGGTACTAACTTCACATGGATGGAACTTTACCTGTTGGATCAATCTTATGAAACATATTCTGTTATCATGGTTTTGCAGATAAGGAAATACTTTGCTTTCCCTCACATACTTACAAAAAGGGGGACCACCTAACTCCAACCATAATGCTCAAGAAGAGGCTCAAGTACATGGTTCTCTTGGTAAAATCCTTGCAGCACAAGCATAGGGTCCTAAGCTTGGTTCTCAACATCAGCATAGAAAGCTTAGTTCCAATGTATATGTCTAAAATATATATTATTATATAGTTATATTATTATATTGTGTAATGTTATATAAATATATTATATATGTCATATTTTTTAAATATATATTTTATTTTATATAATACATTTATATATATGTACATATATATATATTAGAGAGGCTGACATAGGAGGGTCCCTTAGGCTTATTGGTCAATCAGTCTGTTTGAGATCCATGTTCAGTGAGAGAGTTTGTCTCAAAAAGTAAGATGAAGTGTGGTAAAAGCAGACACTTGACATTGACCTCTGCTTTCCACATGCATCCACACATACGTGCACATGCACAAGACAGGTGTATGTAAAATACAGCACAATACAACACAAACAGCCATGAGTACCACTTCAGGAGGGGGCAATGACGTAAAGAACGGAGTCAGGCCTGTCATCTCAGCCCTCCAAAAGCTCAGTCAGAAAAACTGCTTTGAGTTTCAGGACAGCCTGGTCTACAGTGTGAAACCCTGTCTTTAAAAGAAAGCCAGAGGAGCAGTGAGATAGCTCAGCAGACCAAGGTGCTGGACACCCAGGCTTGAAAACCTGTGTTTGATCTCCAGAAAGCCGCACAGTGGAAGGAGGTAATTGACTCCTGAAAGTTGTCTTCTGACCTCCACAAGTGAAAACAGGATAAATGATAGATGATAGTTAGATAGATAGATAGATAGATAGATAGATAGATAGATAGATAGGGATAGAGATAGATAGATAGATAGATAGATAGATAGATAGATAGATAGATAGATAGATAGATAGATAGATAGATAGATAGAGAGATAGAGAGATAGAGAGATAGAGAGATAGAGAGATAGAGAGATAGATAAAGACAGACAAAAGATAGATGTAATTTAGAGAGAGAGAAAGAGAAACTAGAAGTAAATGGTGTTGTGTGGAGATTCAGGATACCTAAGGATGACTGTCTTGAAATGTGTAGATGTGCCTGTTGTTAAATTACATTTTTCACCTCCTCCATCCTCCCTCTGACCTCTGTAGCTATCTCTGAGATACCTGTGGTGGTGCCCAACAAACCCTTGTTGCTCTGCCAGTGTTGCCCCCAGTGACCACTAGGGGGCAAGAGAGGAAAACTGAGCGGTCTGCAGAGGAGGACCCTGTCCCTTCCTCTTTACTGTTTTCTGCTTACTCCTGTGCCAGCGGGTGCCAGCGTTATCACTTCAGGATCGATCGCTGCCTCTCCCCAGCAGGCACGCATCCTAGCCCTGGCGGAACCTGGGTTCCCTTTGTAGTTCTCCACTCTCATAGAACTAACTCCATTACTCTTCTCCGCCCGTCACACGAGCTAGCCAGCCACACCTTTCCAGAAACAGGTTTCACTCTTCAGGGCAACACCCTCTCTAACTCTGTACGCTTTTCTTTTCTTTCTTTCTTTTTACCTTCTTTCCTTTAAAATGAGCATGTTCTGCATTTACTAAATTTATGATGTCATAGGGATTTCTTTAAACCCTTTTAATCACCCAGCCAACAACTTAGTTAAAAACTGTTTTAAATTAATTAAGTGCAAATAGTGTGTGTAGCTTGTGTCTCCTGACCAACCTCTCTTATATTTACCATTTTAAGATTTTAAATTACTTAGTGAACTATTTGCTCAGACTTTTTCTTTTTTTGGTTGCTCGTCAGAGCTGATTGAGGGGAACACAGAACAGGGAAAGAATAATGCCCAGGATGGCCCTCTGTTGACCCCTGAGATGCCTCAAACCACAATTCTAATAGAAGAAGCCTGAACCCCATTCTGCTCTTTAAATGCCAATAGGCAAAAATTATTTTTAGAAGTCAAAGGACATAAAGCAATTTGGGGAAATTCTGAAGGGAGAGACTGTGAATCATCACATCCACTGAAGCATGGCAGCTTTGGGTGAAGCTAAGGATTTGAGAGTTAAGCAGAGTCGTATTTTGTAAGCGTGACAAATGCTAATCCACGGCAATAAGTGTGACTTCACATAGGGCCTGTTCATTTCTAAGCGCAATCTCCATTGTGTGTTAACAATACTATGGGATGAAGATATAACTCGGGATCTCTGAGAAGCTGGCATCAGGGATGATGAGGGAGTTTGAGGTGAGGTAAAAGTGACAGCATGTGGGAATGATGGCTTTGAAGAACACAAAGCAGACGGGGTCCGAGGCTCTTCACTGTGTAGGTGGCAAGGAAGACAAAAATGATAGAAGTTTGACCTAGTACTCAGAAAGTACAAGGTTTTTAAACCTTATTTCAACTCACTGTTTAGTCAGCAGAAAGGATCTGAGTAAAAGAAAAGCTGCAGAAAGGCCAGGGAGAGAGTAAAGCTGGGTTTGGAAGGATGTTGGAGTCTTATTTTATGTGTTAGCATGCGCTAAGCGAAACAACTAATTTGAGTGGTGTTTCCACTGTAGGCAGGAAACAGAGGAGGAGGATGAAAGAAATCAGAAATCCCAAGTTCAAACCTTAAATCTACTCTCTGGCTGACTGTAGATGAGTCTCAGAGATTCTCTGAAGCTACTTTTAATTGTTTAATGTGGGTTCAATATCTCAAGAACTATTGTGAGCACCACTAAAGTACTCAATAGATTATTTTCCCTGCTTCCCTTCATTCAAATCTATGTCTTTTGGAGGAAAAAAAAAGCCTTTAGACTATTGTGAGGACAGAAGTCACCTGGCAGTCAGGTGTGGGTGAGAAACAGCTGTGCCAACAAGAACGAAGATTAACCCAAGTGACTTCTCACTGAGTGATTGGCCCTTTATCCAATTAATCTACTGCTAAAAACCAAACCCAGGCACGATGGCACAAGCCTATAATCCCAACACTCAATACTCAAGAGACTGAAGAATGAGCACTGCCAGTTCAGGGCAAGCCTGGGATTTACAGTGAATTCTTATCTCAAGGAAAAAAAAAATCAAACCACTCCTAGTACTTGTGGGAATGTTCTCTGGAATGTGTTCCTCGTGTAGTGTTCCTACCTTCCCCCTCTCTTCTTTCTTCACGCCAAATTCCCTCTTGCTGACCAATTAGAATATAAACAATTCCCTTCTAGCCCACACCCTAGCTACATTTTTAAGTGTATTTAAATGACAATGATGTCCTTTTGGTATAAATCCACACAGGCAACAGTGCAAGGCAAAGAGATATCAGCCCTTCTGGAGAAGGCAGAGATTCCACTGACTTCAAAGGCTTTGATGAAGACTGGTAAAGACCTTCCAGAAATGAGACACCAGGAAGCTAAAACCTCAGCTATACCTCAGGCCACCCACAGGGGACAGAATAAAAGAGTCCCAGCTCCCACCCTCTTGTTCACCAACATTCTTAATATGGGCCTGACAGTGGGGAAAAATGTTATCTGGTTACTAAAGTGAGATCTATTATTGAGATATTTAAATTTATAATTAGTCTATAGTAACCTTTAAAACCACATGTGTGCACACACATACACACACACATTATTTGTATATGTGTGTGTGTGTGTGTGTGTGTGTACTGTGACTGTGGATGTCAGAATGGAGTGACAGAGTCTCTGGAGGTAGAGTTACAGGTTTGGAGTATTGAAACCTGAACTCAGGACCTCTGCAAAAGCAGTACATGTTCTTAACTGCTGAACTATCTCTCCAGCCCCTGAAATACTATAGTTTAAATTGTTGTCTCAGTAGCTAAGGGCACTTCCTGGCCGGGCATGATGACACACCACCTTTCATCCCATCCGTTGAAAAGCAGAGGCAGTATAATCTCTGTGAATGCAGCGTGTTCTACATATCACGCTCCAAGACATTCAGCACTAGATAGAGAGACTTGTCTCAAAGCAAACAAACAAATAACAACAAACCAAGAGCCCTGGCTGCTCTTCCAGGGGACCTAGGTTCAGTTCCAAGCACCCACATGGTGTCTCACAACCACCTGTAATACCATTTTCAGAAGATCGGATGCCCTTTTTTGGTTTCTACAGGCAACAGCCATGGATGTGGTGCACAGATATACATGCATGCAGAATGTTTCATGTGTGTAAAATAAAATACTTTAAAAAAAATAACTGTTACTCAGTGTCCCTTTTCCTAGCCACATTAACTTTAGTAAAGTAGGTGCCTCTGCATGGTTGCACTACGTGTTATTCTCTCTCTCTGCATCCTCTGTAGCTTACAATGATACATGAGACTAAAGCGAACCTACAGTCCCCCCAAAATTGTTCAGAATTCCAGCCAGAGATACTGTACTAGAAAGGGTTATGTCAAATTCCAGCTGGAGAGATGACTCAGAGATTAAGAGTACTTATCTCTCTCGTAAAGACCTGGGTTCAGTTCCCAGCACCCACATGCTGCCTTACAACTGTCTATAACTCCAGTTTCCAGATCCAATGCCCTCTTCCAATCTCCACAGGCACCAGGCATGCATATGTTACACATACGTACATGTGAGCAGAACAGTCATACATATAAAATAAATAAATCACACACACACACACACACACACACACACGTCAAATTTGACTCTTAACTATAAACTAGAGAAAAACACCACTATATGGGGTGTGAGAATAAGGTAAGAGTGGGTACCATTTAACCCAGGCTCAAAATTCTTTGCATGTATTCTCCAAAAGTGGACATTCTGCAGTTTGAGGATCAATATTCCTAGTAGCCCTGATGACAACCACGTTTCCCTTCCATCTTCTTTATAAAGAAGTAAAATATCAGAAGCCTGGAAGTGTAATTCAGGTAAGACAGACCTACCTAAGTGTGCTTGCTCACAGCCACTTTTATTAGAATGAGAAACCACAAAGATTTCTACTATTATGAAGAGATAAACTCCTCCTCCAAACAGTTTCGGAAGTACTGAGTGACCCACGAGTGGGAAGCTGCTAGCACAGCAGCTGATTCAGGAGATGCCAGAGTGGGAGGGTTCACCCAAGATCAACCCGGAAATACACAGTGTTGTTGGTTAGGCACGGGGAGGCTCACAACAAAATGTGACTAACACATATAAAAAGCATCACGAGTCTCCGTTTGGAAGGTAGTAAGCAAAATTTCCATCTGCGTGCTGGAGCCTCCAGCACTTCACTTTAGCCCTGCTTGGTCACACGGGCTTGGCTCTGTCAGCCTCAAACTGAAGGCAGCATTGATTGCTTCCCCTACCACCCAGGCAGCTTTTGCTCAGGAACCCTCCTCATGGATAGATCTGACACCTGAATGGACAGCATCCTTGGCCTCTCTCTGTACACAGTTTCTCAGCCAGCAAAACATGTCACCTCTCCTTTCTAATGTCACCCAAATGCTGCCGTCTTGTATCAGTTGCTCAGTGTCCTTCCTCTCACCTGGCTTCTATGATTCAGCCTGTTTCCATGCCAGTCCTGGGCAGATCATGTTCCTTCAAACATGAAACCTATCTCTGCTCTAAATCAACTGAGTAGACTAAATAACTTCTAAATTTTTATGACCCAGTAGGATAATAACCATTGCCAATTAATTGAATATGTCACAACAGCTATCAGACGTGAGTTTGAATGTTTCAGACCCAAATATCATATCTGAGATACTAGATATTCCAATTATCCTGATCTGGCCATTACACGTTGAATGCACGTATTGAAATGACACAGTGTAATCCATAAGCACATACAATTGGTACAAGCCAATTAAAAATAAATTCACAACATGTAAATCATCCAGTGAAGTTTTCAATGTCCTTAAAATAAAATCCAAACTCTGTAGGCTATCCTCGAAAACCCTACCTGACCAGCTGCTGACTGACTTCTCTGACACCGTGTCCTATCACATTTCTTCAGTCAGCAAAGCACAGAAGACCTCTGACTTTCCTAATCACAGTGGCCACACTCCATTGCTATCTCCCTGTCACTCCATGTGTCAATATTTTCTTTCCTTCTAGCACCTGTCACTGTCTGACCTTCTTATGTGTTATTTCGTGACTGTTAGTTTGCCATCACTATGATGGACACTGCAACAGGAGGCCAATCTAAATGTCTACTGATATACTCTTACTACCAAACATAGCACAGATTATTTTTTTAATGAGTTAGTAAATGAAAAAATATATAATCTACAATTATATAAAGTTTAGGACTGAAGATATAGCTCAAGGATATAGCACTTCCAAGATCCTAGGTTCAGTCCTTCAGTGTGGGTATGTGTGTATCTGTGTGTGTGTGTGTGTGTGTGTGTGTGTGTGTGTGTGTCTGTGTATGTGTGTACACATATGTGTGTATACATTTCCATGAGCTATGGTGTCAGATAAGCCTATCTCCATTAGCTATGGAGTATAAGCCTATCTCCATTAGCTATTAGTATGGAGTATTACCTCCATACTCAATAATATAATATCTTTGTTCTTTTTTTCACCAAGAAAATGGGCATAGCTTGGTCTTATAGGATATAGAAAGAAAACATATATTACATACTTAGCATTATACCTGGGACACTGAATAAATAAGTGCTAGGTTTTAGTGAAGAATTGGTGTTGCAGTTATTCTAAACATATGAACATAAACCATAAGAACTGATCGCCACCTAGAAAGTGGTTCCCCCAAACTGAACAATGTGATGAGAAATCCCAGGTTATATTTTCCTATCCATCCCCATTATCTAGGTTACTGTTTGACTGTTTGTCAACTTGATACAAGCTGGGCTCATCTGGGAACAGGGACTTCACCTGAGAAAATGCCTCCATTGTGTTATCCCACATGCAAGTGTTTGGGTCATTTCCTTGATTAATGATTGATGTGGGACAGCCCATATCTCACTGAGTGATGTCACCTCGGGCAGGTGGTCCTTTGTTGTATAAGAAAACAACCTCAACAAGCTTTGGGGAGCAAGCCAGCAAGCAGCATTCCTCCATGGTCTCTGCTTCATTTGCTGCCTCCAGTATCCTGCCTTGAGTTCCTTCCTTGACTTTCTTCTGTGGTCTGTGCCATGGGCTATGTAAGTCCCAGGAAACTCTTACCTTCCCAAGTTGTTTTTGGTCATGGTCTTTATCACAGCACTAGACAGCTAACTAAGACACCCATCCAACTACACCACACCTCCCTGCTTGAGCCCCTCCATTACACAAATATCTCCCCAGCCACCCCCCTACCTTCCAATCATCTTGTTTATATAGCATAGTATTTTGATTAAGAAACCAATCTGTAAAGTCAACCTTCTCTTATAGCTCCAGGACTTTTGACAACCTGGACTCAGATTTCCTACCTACCTTTGCATATTGAAAGCCTTCCTCATCCTGGTAAAACCAACACCCCTCATCACAGGAGGACACGTGAAGTAGTAAAGAACATGGAATATGGAGACACACAGTTGACTTCGAATACCAGCATGCTCCAGAGAACACTGACCTATGAATGTAATCTATGAAAATAAACAAACTAAACATAGTGGTATGGTCAAGGAGGTTTGAGGGAGATACGTGTTATATCACCTCACTGAAAATATCCAGAGCTTCTTAGCATATTGGAGGCCCTGAGAAACCCTCCAGTGAGGAAGTCAGTATTCCCATGGTTCCTCAACAGTCTCCTATTGAGTCCCCTGGAACAGTGGTTTGAGGACCTCCATCTAGGAACACTGTACCCTTTCATCCTTAAGTTCCAACACAACTGGCGGCTGAATGATAAATAATCCATGTGCATAGCTCAATCAGATGAGGTTATAAGGACACTGGTCCTTGTCACCCAGACAGCTCTTGATGGCTGTCCACATGCCTCTCCCGAGTCATCATTCAAAGCATGTACGAAGGGACAGAAAACAAGAGATTTTCTAGAATTCTATAGAAAAGTACTTGTTCGCCCATTGCCCAACCTACTCTCGATAGACTCTATCTACTCCTTTCCAAGTCAACGCCTTGGCACCACCAGACATAAATCTAATTTTTTTCTCACGTTTTTAGTCAGAGAGTCTAAACTAGCTCATGGAAAACCATGCTTGCTGGAAGAAGAGAAATCCAAAACCACCTATGTAGCCGCAGTCTGTAAAGTAGACACGGAGCACAGGGCAGAGCGGCGGATACCTGCCATTCCAAGCCACTATTAGTGATGTGGAATGATTAGAAGATAATGGTACAGCACCTTTGAAGACCAAAATGATGAAGCCATCTGTGCAATGACAACTGGCCAATGTGAAGAGTCCTTATTTGACAACAAAACAACCTGAATCCCTTTTATGAGGTAAGGAATGTGTCTTAGGTAATAAACACTTAAGTAATTAGATGGATTTTTATGGAAGCAGCCATAAACTGAAACATGGGGAAAATATCTTGGCCATAGGTTGACGCCCAGGGAGGCAAGTATATAAGAGCCAGGGCAAATGACAGAGCATTCAGACATCAACTGACTTCTCCTCCCAACTCTACCACAACCCAACTCCCAAAGCCATGGCTTGCTGTGTCGCCCGCTGCTGCAGCGTCCCCACTGGCCCTGCCACCACCATCTGCTCTTCTGACAAGTCCTGCCGCTGTGGAGTCTGCCTGCCCAGCACCTGCCCACATGAGATCAGCCTCCTGCAGCCCACTTGCTGTGACCCCTGCCCCCCACCCTGCTGCCAACCTGAAGTGTACGTGCCAACCTGCTGGCTGCTCAACTCTTGCCACCCAACTCCCGGCCTGAGTGGCATCGACCTGACTACCTTCGTGCAGCCCGGCTGTGAGAGTCCCTGTGAGCCCTGCTGTTAAGTCTTCCTCCCAGGTTCAGTGGCCTGGTTGCTCAGCATCCTCCCCATCACCTGTCCTCAGCAACTGCTTCTGCTTGCATCAAAGCTTACTCCACCCCAACGCCCAGGAACAGGGGCCCATGGACATGCTTAAATTCTTAACGCTTTGTTCTTTTGGGAACAAATGGACTCCTTCTCTCTTTTAGGCTCTATCCCTGCTTTTTTGAGAGATAATCATTTGGACTATTCATTAATAAACTTCATTCTGGCTTAGCATCCATGACCTCGTAGCTGTTTATGTCTGTGTTTCCTCTTAGGGAAAGTGGAATGCCTATCTGGTTGACAGCAGGTTCTTATACAACCCAATACCCATCCCAGTAGAGTGTGAAGTCTTATGTGTGAACAGTTCCCTCTTTGGAGTGGGAGAATAGTAAATGTGCAAAAGCTTTAGCATTTAGAACTAGCTTGCCTAGAAAAGCTTAGAAGCGTAAATAAGTAGAAATTACATAGAATGGAACATACAGAAATCGGAGACCAAAGGCATGTAAGTCAATAATACTGACGATCAAGACACCTGACATAAAACTGCTTTCATTTTTAGGTATCTTTTTTGCCATAATGTCTTATGATTTGGGATCCCTAGGCTGTAATTTACATCAGCCAAACACTCATTGCTCTGGTATTTATTACAAGAAGACACAAGCAAGAGTTCCCATCCTTGAATGGTCCTAGAGAAGAGGTTTGGATGGATGCTGTCTTGCCAAATAATTGGTTTTACGTAAATATCAGCATTTATCTGTTTCTTGCTCCCTCCAATGAGGGCTCTGTGAGTTTACAGAATAGCCCCAATTATTCTTAGAAGTTGATTGATTCAAGAGGCATACGCATGCTATCATGTCACTGAAATATCTGTAATGTATTAGACCAAAATTAAATATTATTTGTACAACAGAAATAGCCATGACCTTCTGATAGCACTAACAGACATTCCTCTTGGGGAAAAAAGAAATCTCTGTGTTGACCATTATGCCATTTCCTTAGTTGTGATGGAAAAATCTACATACAGTAAAGTCTTTGAAGAAAATACCCAGACTGCTATAACCTAGTTGCATAAACATTTTCTTACCTGTGGGGTGTGTGTGTGTGACAGATACCCCACATTTCTGACACCATTCTGTCCCCACTATGTTGTATTGTATTCTCAAAACTGTGAGCAAAGTAAACCTTCTCTTCCTTAAGTTGTTTTTTTTGGGTGTTTTACCCCAGCAAGGGGAAAAGCAACACCTTGTCTATACCCCTTGCCATCCCCACTCTGCCTGGCTGCCTTTGCTGCTTTCAACTGTAGTAACTAAGGTTCTATGATGGTCCCGGATGCTCTAGCAGGTAGGTATCATCTGTGCCAGATCTCATTTGTCTTTTAAAAAAAGTCTCTAAGGGACAACAGTCATTTCCCTCCGCCAGTTTATAAATGGGAGAGACAGAAGCTAGGAAAGGCTAAGCAACTTCCGAAGGTTGTAAAACTTACTGATGACAAAGACATACTTAAATCCAAAACCTATCAGAACCCCAAATTCCTTCTCTTTTTACCATGCTAAATCCATCCACCTCCTTCCCAGATAGGAACAAAATGTGCTTGTAGATGGCTCCTTCTTCAGCAGAACGCATGCACCACTTGAAACACACCTCTACAACCCCTTGAAATTGTAGGCTTGGCTATATAATACCAGTTTTTCAGCTTTCTTCATGGATGAGCATAGTGTAAGACAAAACAAGAAAAATATAAGGAAAATGTTTCTAAAGTAAGAAAAAAAACCTATTTTTTTTCAGTCAGACTTAAGGACTGATTGGCATTACCAGTACTGTTCTGCTGTCTCAGTCATTCAGCTTGAGTTAAAATGCAAACTATTTTGGCATATGTGATAGCAGTTTTCTTAGTGAGTTTCAAGGACCCATAGCAAGGAAAACATACTGCCCATAAATTAAGTAATTATGTATTGTTGACAACAGAATAAAGAGCCAAATAATTGTATTTCTTCTTCAGATTGTCTATGGCACCCAACTTTTTCTTCCATTCTCACAGATTCAAGACTAATCTAGACCCTGTTCTGCCATAGCGCCCCAACTGACCTTGATTTAAATATTCAGTGTTCCTCCTTTACCTTTACCCTGCCACTCTTCTTGTCCTTTTAAGTATTATTTCCACTGAATTGTTCAAATACTGTGATGACTCAAGATTTCTCTTTTTACTGAACCATGACTCAGCTCTCCGGGGAGACAAACAGGACGCTGTAATGACTCAGCTCTTCAGAGAGACAGACAGGACCCTCCACAGTCAGTACAACCATTCTCACAGAATCTGATGTGCACTCTACTGACTGAACCATCTCCCTAGCCCCAGTCGTATGGATTTCTAATAACTAATTTTTCTTTAGATTTATAGAGCCGGAGACATCCAGTGACCTACAGATGACATCAGCCAATATATGTGTTAATAAGCAGATAACTCGAAAATTATAAGTACCCTGGTGCTTGTCAATTGGATATACATCCCCACAACTTCTCACAAAAGCCTTGCTGCCTAAACCCCTAGAAGAGTGGCTCTCAACCTGTGGGTCTCTACCCCTTTGGAGTTGATTGACTCTTTTACAGGAGTGGCCTAAGGCCATCAGAAAACACGGATATTTAAATTACAATTCATAACAATAACAAAACTACAGCTATGAAGCAGCAATGAAATGATTTTATGTTTGGAGGTCACCACAGCATGAGGAACTGCATTGAAAGGTCACAGCCATTTGTTCCGTAGAACCACTACTCTAGAACAGTAGCCTTTTTAGGACAAAATTTCCTGTCTTCCAATTTACAAGCTTGTGACTGGTAAAGCTCTCCTCTCCCCATCACTGCCTTGGGCTTAGTGGTTTTGTCAAGGACCCCAGGATCAGAACTTCCATGGTTATAAGAATACTGTCATTCAGCACCCAGAAGGCAAAGCTCTGTGCTGACGCCCAATCCTCCAATCTCTGTTCAGATAACAATAATGTCACCCCTATTCCTGACTTAGAGCTGGTGGCTGCTTCTTGTATATCCCTAACTTCCCTTCTTTGGGTGTTTCAATCCTCTGATAGACACTTACCAAACATCCTACATTAAAACTCTCCTTTTTTGAAGTACCTCGCATGAGGCTGAACCTTTGCTTGCTTCCTGAGTCACGGTGATACACAATCACCACACAATAGCTTCCACTGACCCCTGTCTGATACCTTCCCTTCCTTCACTTTTTACTCATTGATAGCCTCTACAATCCACCCATCACCTCGCCACTCGGCTAGGACTGGAGATACCAAAATGAATAAGATGTCCCTGTTCTGAAAGAGATTGTAACCTAGAAAAAAAAAATGTGAACCAAGCCATGCAGCAAAGCACTATGGGTAGATATGGCATTCACCAGAGGCAGAAGAGTAGGGGTGGCCAATTGAATGAGGATTAAGGGCTGGAGGTAGGAGCAGGGCAGTGTTGATGGGGAAGCCATTGCCTTTCTTTCAGGAAATGCACTTCTTTCTAAACACTTCTGTTAAAAGACCATAGCACAGTTCCTCCACAAAAGCTTCTTTGGTTATTCCAGTCCTCCACCACAGAGTTTTCACCTATGGGATTTCTCATAGCAGCCTCAGAAACATCTGCCATGCCTTGAATCATTCTTTCCTTGCCACACACAATGCTGGAAGCTTTTATCATAGTAAGGCTATAGTGGGGAGTTACTATTTGTTCTAGCTTTGCAGTTGAAAAACTGAAATCCATATAAATTAACTTCATGTAGGCCTGACAATTCGTAAGTTATAATGCAATGAACTCTAAAACTTCTTCATCGCTTGCTCTGAAACTCCATAGCTTTACCGAGTTCTTGATTAAGTGTCTTTAGAATCATAAGCTAAAATATTACTAGTGGCTTCCATCAGATCATGTTCCCTACAAGGACAGGCACCATTTGTATCTTCTATTTTCCTGCTTCCTCCTCACCCTTTAGGACATTGTAGACATAATATTACTGTGTACTGTGTAAAGACTATCCTTGTTTTATTCAAATGCTGATTTGTATGCTCCCATATCTGCTCCCATATCTGCTCCCATATCTGCTCCCATATCTGCTCCCATATCTGCTTGCAGTCCAGACAAGGCAGTGTGATGCTTATCCTAAGGATCTCCTGTATAAACAGGAGACTCTTGCATAAACATTGCTCTTCATTTACTCTCTGACCTGTCAATACAAACTGACCAGCCAATGGCTGAGCAGAAGAGAGAATAGGACTGGACTTCCAATCCCAGCCAGAAGAGGAGGAGAGAGAAAAAGAGGGAGAATTTGCCAAAAGGGAAGGGTTTGAAAGACTCCATGGGAACATATCTGGGCAGAAGAGAGAGCCAGACCAATACTAAAATGGAAGTATCTCGGGGATTTTGCCTGGGAGGTAGCCAGATTAGTTTAGAGGAATAGAACAGATTGATGACTGCTCAGCTACTGTGCTGTAAAGCTTATCAAATAAACCTTATAGTCTCTGTCTCATTCATTTGGGAGCTAGCCAGAACGAAGACTATCTTTTTTTTTTTAAATGCTTTTACAAGACATAGTGGAGATTCAATGAGCAAATGACTTCCAGCAAATAGATTTGCTAACCAATGACCTTTAGTGTGGTCACACTCTACTGAACCTATGAAGCATTAGCACTCTATAGGAATTACAGTGGAAGGGACTTGGAAAAGGTGTAGATCATTGACGGCACTAAACATGGCTTCGCACAATGGAAGAGACAGATCAGTAGGTTCACTTTTATGAAAAGCAAAAACTTTTCACACTGGTTTGCAAAGAAATGCAAGCACACATTTTTCAGACCACATATCATCCCCCCCCAAAAAAAAACTGCATTTTAATTCACTTCAATTTTTAGTTAAAATAACTTGTACCTTGTAAAACTAAAGACTCATTCATGTTCATATTTGCTTGCATGTCTAGATGATATTGTGGTAATGTACGGGAAATATGTAGCAAGCTCTACTGTCTTTGAGCACAATCATGTTGTGTGTCTTCAATATTTGAGTATTCTCTCTGATCCATCCATAAACACCACCATGTGTCTTGTAGAAAGAAGAAAAGAAGAAAGAAGAAAAAGCTGCACCAGGAAGCAAGTTTGAGTGAAGCAACACAGCCAAATAAAACTCCAAGAGTATGTGTCCCATGGCGGATAGAGAAGGCACTGCGTTGTTTGTGTGGAGTTGTGCAAACACCAACAAGGAAGCATACCAAAGGCTGAGGCCACGTTCCTTCAAATAGGTGGGTATAAAAGGCCCTCCAAGGGCAGCTTTGTGTAAGAACGCCTTCCTCAGCAACAAACTCTGGTTCACTGTCACCATGACTGGCTGTAATTCCTATCTGCAAGGATGCCATAGCGTCCCCACTGGCCCGGCCACCACCCTGTGTTCCTCTGAAATATACTGTCCATGTGGAGTCTGCCTGCCTAGCACCTGTCCACACAAGATCAGCCTCCTTCAGCCCAGCTGCTGCAACACTTGCCCCCCACCCTGCTGTGTGCCTGATTCCTATGTGTCATCGTGTTGGCTTCTCAACAAGGGCTACCCTGCCCCAAACCTGAAGGGGGTCTCTGTTTCCACCTGTGTTGAACCTTGTGAGTGTGACCCCTCTTGCTGTTAAATAAAAGCCTGTAAAGAGCTTCCCTACCTTGCCCTAAGGATCTACAAAGGTTGCCACTGAGGGCTGCCAAGCAAATGGCTTTAATGAGACACTTTGTAATATTTTGACCCTGAGACTTCATTTTTGTAGAAGTATTCTTTCTGCATTTTGAACAATGATTTCAGATAAATAGAAAAGTTGTTCTCCTATATCTCCATATTTTAAAAGTAAATAAACACTACTACTCCCCAAATCTTGTGCTGTCTCGGTGTCTAATTCTATAATTACACAAGGACTCTTGACACATGCATCATGAAGCTATAAATGTGTACAACAGAATTATACTTTCTGATGACACCAACATAAATCTCAATAGCTGAAAGGAAGTCACACTAGGATACGCAGATACACGCAAAAGACTGCCTGACTCATAAAACACATTCATACTGAGCTTAGAATTGTTTTTAAATTCCAAGATCAGCACTACTTTTAACTTTTGTTTTCCCTGAATATTTAAACAAACTCAAATGTGTCCTTGAAAGCACAGCCAAGCTGGTCATTAAACATGTACACATTCACATTCCAAGCATGTCTCAGATGCTTCTGATGCCCAGGTATCTTCTCAAGTGCTTGAAGGAGAAAAGAACGACTAAGCACACATTTCCCAAATTGGAAGGGCCCCGTGCAGGTATGAGAAAAGATATAAAGGAAATGGTAATACTTGGCAGAATGAGGCAGGTCAACTTGACAGACAGCATGGAAAGTTGTGGAAACATCTAGAGTTGATTTATAAAGGAGGTAAGTGTGCCAGAGCCTAGAAAATGAGTAGGTTTGGAAAGCAGAGAATGAGAACAGGAAATTTGCAGCTAATGCAAAAACCTGAGTGCAATGACAGACAGCACATTTTTATTCACAGAAGAAGCATGCTATCCAAATATTAGGCAAGCCACCTGCTCTTCCTACAGGTCAAGCATAGCACTTCACAGTAACATCATGTTCTAATGCTTTCTCCGTTTTCCTTCTTCTGTTAGACATGTCATGTTGGGTGAAACAACACCTCACCAGGGAATCTGTACTCGGCACTTAACCAATATTGATTTGTCATCCAAAAAATCTGTGCTTTTGATTCCACCAGCTGAGGGATTTGTGCTGAAGATTTATATGAAGATGTCAGAACATTAGGCATTGTTGTGTCTTCCTTCAGCCTACAGGACAAACCCAGACCAGCTGAGGCGAGGGATGTTGTAGAAGGCCTCTCAAAGGAATGTACTATTCAGTTAAAGCTCGAAGGGGAGAAAACAAACACATATGCAGATGAAAGTCCCTCACAGATGATTTTTAATGGAGTCTCTCATTCTTCCTTGCATTGACATCTGCTAACTCTGGGAATCATATGATTTCTCTGGTAGGATCCCATTCTGCCCCACTTTAAAATATGTGAGTCATTCACATGAAAATGAATGATAACAAGAATAGGTTTCCTTTCATGACATCTAATAAAGGAAAGCAAAGGAAACTTTTTACTCATTCCAATGATTTTTATACTTTGGCTCCCTTTTAGGAATAAAGAAACTGTGAGAAAATAAAATGTAACACCACCTTTGAAAGGTCTCCAGACAAACAACAAAACAAAATAAAACAAAAATGTGTACTATAGATTTATTTTAAACAATCAAAAATAAAAAAATAAAAAACCTAGCTCCACAACATTCTGCCCCATTGCCTGCTCAGGAGAGCTTGAATTCCATTATCAATAAACAAAGGAAATGTTTGAAATGTACATTGTCAGATGAAATATTTGTAGATAAGTGGCCATATTCTCGATGGTTTCGCTGAATGAGAAAATATCCAATTAATCATTTGAATTAATTTCTCTAAAACTTTTCAATACATGTAACATCATATGCTGCATATTATTGTAAACTAAGAAGAGCTGAGAAATTTTAAACCCTAAAAGTGTCCATGAGTTGTCACTTGGTCAAATTACACATAACTCATACTAGATTGGGCATGCCCAGAATTCTGTAAACTCTGATGGTCTTATGACAAAATGTCAGGTCCATGAGTCAAAACTCCAATTGAATTAAAAAGGGCAGGGACTTTTAATAGACAAGAAAATGCCAAACTGATTAGATAATCTCAGTGGAAAAGGGTGTCACAAACAAAAACAGGACAGGAGGGAAGCCTTCTCATTGGACTCACACCCTCTGGGGAAGGTATAAAACAGTTCAGACTGAGAGGACACATTTGAACCTCAGAAACTTCATCTTTGCAAGGGACCAAAGCCAACCAGACTCCAACACCATGGCTTGCTGTGTCGCCCGCTGCTGCAGTGTCCCCACAGGACCTGCCACCACCATCTGCTCCTCAGACAAGTCCTGTCGCTGTGGAGTCTGCCTGCCCAGCACCTGCCCACACACCATTTGGCAACTGGAGCCCACCTGCTGTGACAACTGTCCCCCACCCTGCCACATCCCTCAGCCCTGTGTGCCCACCTGCTTCCTGCTCAACTCCTGCCATCCCACCCCAGACCTGCTGACTGTCAACCTCACCACCTATGTGCAGCCAGGCTGTGAGGACCCCTGCGTCCCAAGGTGCTGCTGACCTGTGCCTCCCTACCTCATACTGAAGACTCCAGGAGCTGCCTAACCACTGTCCGCTTGTCTCAGTAGTTGTCACAATGTTAAAGTAGGCAGATGACCTAGGCTATGGAAACCCTATCTTTGTTTTTAAGGGCAAGAAATCAAGAATTTGCTTATGCGATCCAGATGAATAGTCATCTGATTGATTTCAACAGGTGAAACACTTTCCATTATGAAAGTGTTATCAAAATCTTTATGATTTCAAACTATGGGGGTTTGGGCCACGTTGCTTCTGGGATCTTATTTTCTGTATTGAGTATTTTCAGAAGCAAAATAATTTCCTGATGGGTCTTCTAATAAATCGTATTTCCCTGGCCATAAGTGTTCTTTATTTATGTTAGTGTTTGGGATACATTTCTTATGCTTAACAGATTATCTTTTATCATCATCATCATCATCATCTTCATCCTTATCATCATCATTATTGAAGGTTCCAATGAAGGCATCACCAGAGCTAGCTTGCTGGCATACCTTCCTAACTTATTGTCTGTCTTCACCGTCCATCTTCTCTCCTTTCTCTCAGACTCATCGAATCCTCAAAACAACACTACATAATGATATGGGAAAAGTTGTTTATTTGTTGTTAAATGTTCTCAAATTTATAAAAAGTTAGTTACTAAGGCAGGCAGAATTTAATCCCTGGCATGTCTGACTCAAAAGGTCACTTCTTTCCCACATCATAAAGCCTTGAACATAAAGAGATGAAGAAACTAATCAGCAGCTTTGACACAGATTCAAAACATGCCTGAAAAAATGTGAAAAATAAAAAAAAATCAACAAAATCATGACATCCAATTTTGACCAATAGGGGGTAAATTGGCTCTAATCAAAATTGACAAATATTCAGCTGTAAGAGCTGGGTCACTTCAATCTTATTTTTAACTCTAGCACCAGGCACTAACACACGCTTTGTTTGCCACCTGCTATCACAGAGGTGATAGCCCAGTAGTCAATAGGATGCCAGATGCTTTGGGATGACAGACTGAGAGCTAGAGGTAAAACTTCTATCAAAGCTGGAAATGTGCCAGTACCTCCAAAGATGAGGAAGCTGAGGCAGGAGGATAGAGAGGTCAAGACCAGGCTGGGCAACACAGGGATAGTCTGTCTGAAAAAGAAAGAAAGAAGAAGAGAAAGGAAGGAAGGAAGGAGAGAAGGAAGGAAGGAAGGAAGAGAGGGAGGGAAGGAGGGAGGGAGGGAAGGAGGGAGGGAGGGAGGGAGGGAGGGAGGAAGGAAGGAAGGAAGAAAGGAGGGATATTGGCTAGTTAAATCCATTAGATGATTTTATAAACATACAAACTTATATGATAGAGAAAACCCTTTACTGGGCCTACAAAGAATATGTGCATATATGTCACACATGTACTGGATGTGTAAACTTATTCTATATAATATGTATACACACACAGTCTTTTATTGTAGATACAAAGGAACAATACACTGAATAAGAAATTGGCATCTTTCAGCCCTGAAAGTCTGATGACCATTTTTTTTTCTGTCTCCAGAAAATGTCAGAGTAAGATCCTGCCCTTTGCTATTTGCACTAAGAACGTAATCTATCCTTCCCAGTTATGATTCATAATATCAGCAATTTATAATATATTATCATAAGCCTTTCCAACAGACTACAAATTCCACAAGGACAGAGATAAAGTTCATTTTGCTCACTGAGCCTGGCGTTGCTCTTCAATAAATGACTATGTCACTAATTTTTTTTAGTGAATGAGATAGAGCTGAGGAGATAGTTTATTTGGCAAACTATTTGCCTTGAAAACGCAAGGACTTGAGTCTGATTGCTAGAATTCAACTGGGTGTTGTGGCACAGACTTGTAATCACAGTGCTGAAGAGGTGGAGGCAGGGGGATGCTTGAAGCTCACTAACCAACCAGGTGTCCTCCTTGAGCAGTTCCAGACCAGTGAAAGACTATCTCAAAATGAAAAGGTAGAAGCTTGGAGAGATGGCTCAGAAGTTAAGTGGACCTGCTGTTTTTGCAGCGGATCTAGGTTCAGTTCCCAGCACCCACATGACAGCTCGCTCACATAACCAGCTGTTCTTCAAGTTCCAGATGTCTGATTCTCCCTTCTAGACTCTGTGGGCACCAGACACACACACATAAATACAGATGGGCAAATCACTAGTGCACATAAAAAACTAAAATAATAAATTTTTTTTAAAAAGGAAGAAAGAAAGAAAGAAAGAAAGAAAGAAAGAAAGAAAGAAAGAAGGAAGGAAGGAAAGAGAAAAGGAAAGAGAAAAGAAAGGGTAAATGGCGTGTAAGGAAAAACAATGGAATTTGTCCTCTGGCTTCCACACACATGTGCACACATAAACCCTAGTACAGACACACACACACACACACACACGAAATATCCATTTTCCCTAAGCAACCCAGTGTGCAATTCAGTACCTATTCATTCAGTGATAAATCAGGGTATTACCGTAACTTAGTGTGTATGCCAACCATTTTCTCTGCTCTCAGACATTAACACTTCACTTACTTAACTAGCATGAACTCTAAGATCAGTGTCGCTGTCTTGTCTGAGGTGTCTCTCTTACTTGAGTGCCTCCCTCCTCCTTCTGTGACTATTTCTTTTATCTTTACTTTGCCTTGTGTGATCTTCACCTTATTTCAATAATCATGGAGCTCATCTTTGCATACCACGGACTTTAAACTCTTTTCATCTTACGTGAGGTTCACAGTGGTCTTTTAAGTAAGAGAATGTACATGCTACTGCCCTCACTTTGCAGCAAAGAATGGCAAGGCTCCCCAAAGTGAATTGCTTAAAATAACAAGGGAGGTAGCCAGTACTCTTCAGACAATAATGCAGAGTTCCTCTGGCTCCAAACATGGTCCAGGAACACACTCAGCACTTGCTCTTAAGCACTGAAGTGTATCTGGAGTCTCAATGGTACACTGGAAGGAGACTTGAGTTTTTAGCAATCGGGACAAGAAATTAAAATCCGTCGCCCATAAGTCTGCTTTCTGTTGTGATCGGCTTTACTTGGATTCTAAATTTGTAGTCACAATTTATTATTTCATTTAGTGTTCCATTTTTATTCTACGTAAAGATCGAGAACTCAAGTGTTTTGTTACTCATTGAACAGTCAAGGAACCAAAGCAACAGTACAGAATCAGGGATGATTCATGATAGGAGGCAAATGTCCAGGATGTGAGGGGAGCCTGTGTCAGCCTAACTTGCTATGGGAGAAAAGAAAAAATGAAATGTCATCTTTCATCTTGCAAATTGGAAAAGACTTTGAAAATGTTTGCAAACCAAACACAACTGAAAAAGTACTGGGGAGCATTAGTGTAATGAATATTAAAGGCTTTGAAATTATTGGACATTTACATTTGTCCCCATAACTCTATCTGGTAAATATTTCTACTTCAGAATAATCAGAAACAAGCACAAAGATTCATATAGAGAATCTCTAATCTCTATTGGCACAGCTATCAAAGAAAAAGGTTGAGGTTAGTGAAAAGCAAATAATTAATAACATAAAATCTTAAAGTACCCAAAAGTTCAATTACTGATAAATACTAGTAAACACCAAAAATCAGGAATGCAGGATAAAGGAATATATGAGCTTATGCAAGAAGGTAAATTATAGAATATATATAAAATGATTCCAGAAATATAGAAATGAATGATTTCATATAGTCAAAAATAATGCTATCATATTTATATGTGTGTTGTATAATACCAACAGATGTTTCCGGATGATGCCTTTATGCTCTTTTACATTTTCAATTTTTAATGAATATGTAATATTTTACATAAAAATAATAATTATTTGTAAAGTTTGTCCATATTTCTCATCAGACCTCTTTAGTGCAGCATTGAGCTTCAAGTTCCTCGATGCTCATGGACAGTAACTAAAATACAGAAATACAGTTCATCTCTTCAAAAAATAAACAGCTCATCAAGCTGATAGAAAAAGATACAATAATCAGTTGTCCCTGATAGAAAAGGGGACAAAGAGAATAGAAGGTTAAAGCGTGAGGGAGAGCAGCATTCTGCAGATTACTGTCATGCCCCTGTGGTCCACTGCAGCCTGGTGGTGACACTGTAATTGTAGAAGCCTTTTGTGATATGTCATAAAGCTTGTGTCCTAGTGACAAACAGCAAGTGTAATCAGTTAAGATTTGGCAATGAATTCAAATAAAAGGTAATTAGCAGAAATAGGGACTCTTTACAGGCATCTAAATGGCAGGCCAATTACAGGATAATGGAAACACGAACATAAACGAGAACCAGGAAAGAAGCCAATTGGTCGGGTCAACGCCCTCTGGGGAGGGTATATAAGAACCCTGGAGCAAGAGGAGACATTTGAACCTCAGAAACTTCATCTTTGCAAGGGACCAAAGCCAAC
>NW_021620860.1:220772-228984 GCF_004785775.1 Grammomys surdaster
CTGTGAGGACCCCTGCGTCCCAAGGTGCTGCTGACCTGTGCCTCCCTTGCTGGGCACCAGTCTTCGAAAGAGTCAACCTGGGAGCTCTATGCTTACCCGACAAAACCTGCAATTAGTTTATTCTGATTTAGAAGTTGGAATTGAGTGACATTGTCATGACAACAACCTCTTCTGCCTCAACAAAAAGAAACCAGAGTCTGGTAATGCTACGTTTACTATGTGTGGTTCAGACTGTGGATGCTTCAAGACATCTGAAGATGTTGACTCCTTCATCCTAATCTGTTCCTTTCTTTGGGTGTTTGGGGCTTCTGTTTTCAGTCTTGGGTGGTATCTCTCTGCAAATCAAGGAATTTCCTCATGATCTTCCTAATAAATCTTGTGTCTATGGCATAGCAGAAATGTCTATAATTTTTATTTATTTCTATGACTTTGTTAAATGTTTCTTAACTCCTGATGTTTTTTTAAGAAAAGCTGAGAGCCGTGGAAATCGTGGCAGTAAAGCAAGACTTACTGGTTTTGTTGCTCTTGCTATTCTAGGGAAACCTCATGGTCTGGTGTCATAGTTGGGGTTTCTACTGCTGTGATAAAACACCATGACCAAAAGCAACTTGGGGAGGAAAGGACTTATTTGGCTTGCACTACTATATCATAGTCCATGATCAAAGAGATCTGGGCAGGAACCTGGAGGCAGAACCGAAGCCGTGGAAGAAGGCTGTTTATTGGCTTACTCTTCATGGCTTGCTCAGCCTGCTTTCTTCTACAGTTCAGGACCAACCTCCCAGGGGTGGCCCCACCCACCACGGCTGGGCTCTCCCACATCAATCATTATTCAAAACAGTACCTTACTGACTTGCCTACCAGCCAGGCTTATGGAGGCATTTTCTCAATTAAGATCCTTTCATCTCAGATACCTCTAGCTTGTGTCAAATTGATTTTTTAAAACACCAACAAGGACACCTGACATGCTGATGTGAATAAGAAATGTTTTCCGAGAACTGGTTCCCACTTGGGGTCACTGATTGAGAAGACTATAGAACCTTTAGGATGTAAAGAAAGTACATCACTGTGGGCTGCCTTTTGCCTTTGTTTTATAGCCTGGCTGGCCCCACTTCTCTCTCTCTCTCTCTCTCTCTCTCTCTCTCTCTCTCTCTCTCTCTCTCTTTCTCTTTCTCTCCATCTCTCTGTCCCTATCTCTCTGTGTCTCTTTGTGTCTCTCTGTCTCTCTTTGTCTCTACCTCTCTCCATCTCTATTTCTCTGGGTCTCTCTGTCTATCTCTTTCTGTCTCTGTCTCTCTGTTTCTCTGTCTCTGCTTCTCTGTCTCTCTCTGTCTGTCTCTCTGTCCCTGTCTCTGTCTGTCTCTGTTTTTCTCTCTCTCTGTGTCTCCCTCTCTCTGTTTCTCTCTCCCTCTCTCTCTCTCTCCCTCTCTCCCTCACTCCCTCCCTCCCCCCCCCGTGTGTGTGTGTGTGTGTGTATCTCTCTCTCTCTCTCTCCCTCTCTCTCTCTCCTTCCTGACTGCCAGGCTCCCGTATCTTCCCTATTATGGATTATATCCCTCTGGAACTGTGAGCCAAAGAAAAATGAGAAACCCTTTCTCCTCAAATTTGCTTTTTGTCAGTGTATTGCATCACCACACCAGAAAAATGACACCCCGTATGGAAGACTGCAGTAGATAGGTAAAGCTAGATGTCCCCGAATTGTCTACTCAAACCCATGTTTACTGCTGAGCTAGTCATCGTACCCAGGAGATGGAACCTTCCTAGATAACCATCAGTAGATCAACAGCTGAAGAAAAATACATGAAAAATTGTTCCATGTAGTTAATCACTAGGGAGATGTAAATCAAACTTCAACATCTACAAAGGGCAGAGTGTCTGAAATTGTAACTTTTGACAGGACCAACTGGAGAAGATTCGGATTGACCTGTCAGCTCATCCGTTATTGATGATGGCATGGGTTATGAGATCCCATTATGGTCTGACTATTACGTGTCCCCCCAAATTTGTGTGTTGAAGGTTTGGTCCCCAGTTGACAGCATTGTGGGGAGGCGGTAGAAAGATTGGCCTAATAGGTGGAAGTGGGGTCCTTTATAGAAGTTAGGTCTGGTTCTTCCTGCCAGCCCGATGCTCTCAGAAACAAGACTCAGGCTCAAATATACTTACAAATACCTTGGCCATACATCTAGGCTCTCCTCTGACTAGCTCATAACTTAAAATAGCTCATTTATTGCAATGTACATTTTGGTTCCCAGCACTCATGTGAGGCTTACTGTAGTTTCAGTGTCTCTGACCGACATCTACAGGCATCTACAGTCATGCACGCATAGCCACACACAGATACAGTTTACATAATTAAAAACATTTTAAAAATAAATAAAAGAAATCTCAAAAAAGAAATTTCTGGACTTTCCCCCTCAAAAGAGTTATATTACCTTCTCATAACTATAGCAAAAGAGCAAAGGCAGGAATTACTCTTCACTGCTGAGCTGATCTCTCTAGTCTCTGATCTTTCGTACAAAAAGAAATATAGAAATATATACCTACTCACAGCTCAATAATCTTCCTCTTGCTATTGACCCAAGAGAAGAGAAAAAATACATCTACAAAAAATATTTACACATGAATATAATAAAAGTTTTATTTACAACCTTCATCCACAGAAGAGATTTCTTTAAAATTCATCAAAATGACCAAATATTGATAATGTAACACCAGAGAACAGTAATAATAATAACTGAAGGAAATCAGATGTAAAATTATGTACTTTATGTGACTTCATTCATAAAATTCAAGAATACTAAACAGTAATTCGTGGTCATTGAAATCACTATAATATCTACCTTTGAAGCCAAGAGAAAGGGGGCACAAAATAACATTCCAATGTGATGGAAAATGTTAATATCTTGGTCAACATAATAGCTATATGTCTTGGTCAAAACTGCACCTAGTCATATATAACATTTTCTTAGTTATTACAGTCACTGGGGGCCAAGATGCACCATTTGACAGTATTAACTTTTATAAAGTAAGATACATTTTATTGTTTACTGTTTGTCAGCCACACAGTAGAAAACACAGATATTATTTTCTCTCATTTTTTAATGAAGACAAGTAATGCCCAAAGAGATTATATTCCTAGAAAAAAATACAGTCAATAAGCTAGTCAATAAGAATGTTACACCCAAATGTACATCTAAATTAATTACATGGAAATTTGACCACAAGGCCAGGATTCTTCATCCCCCACTAATTTTCCTTGTCCCCAGTAGCAATTTTTGTAAAGAATTATTTATCAAAACAAAAATCACTATTAAAGTAAATGGATTTATCTTTAGCAAACATTTACTAATGGCCTCCTATATGCTAAGGACCATAGACAAGACATACTTGTGGGGGCGGTTCTGATGCTAAGGTCCCATTCTCCAATTGGTTCTTGACCTGTCAATAAAGGAAGCCATGGGCCAATTGCTGGGTGGAAGGGACAGTCAAGACTTCCAGGTCCCTGGAGGGGGAGGCAGGGAGACACAAGGAAGGAGAACTAGTTTAATCATGCTTTGTAGAGATGAGAACCGAGCAACCATGTGAGATCTCAAAACGGAGTGGCCAGACAGGCCACTCCTACAGACAGGTGGCCAGAGGAGTTTAGTAACTGAAGTTTAGGGCAGGTGGGAGAGACAGAGATAAGAAACTGATAAGGGCATGATTTTCCAGGTGGGAGATAATAGCATCCAGTAGTTGTGCCAAGAAGGCAAGTTTAAAAGGAACAACTGTGTGTGTGTGTGTGTTTTATCCACGGATTCAAGGGAAGCTGGGTGGGGGCTGGTAGCTCTGTCACCTCCCAGAGCTAAAGGTGGGTAGCACAAAACTACAGGAAACACATACTATATCTTAAGAGACTGTCCAAAAATGACTAATAGAACTACAAAAGAAAATCACATATGAGCTTGTGTGTGTGTGTGTGTGTGTGTGTGTGTGTGTGTGTGTGTTTCTTTGAGGATTTCACACAGGGTCTTATGATCCTATTCATGCACTCTCCCAACTCCACTCAGACCTACCTCCACTTTCCAGTTCACCCAACTTTGTGTCCTCTCTTTTTATTGTTTGCTTTTAAAGCTAAGTCCAGATTAGGCTGCCCATATATCCTTGTGTATGTGGCCTTCCATTGGAATGTATTCAACCTATCATGGATGACACTCTTAAAGAAAATCAACTCTTCCTCTCCCAGAAGCTAGCATTTGCCAATAGCTCCTCAACTATGGGTGGGACCTTGTGCTCACCTCTTTATTCGCTCTGGCTTGAGCTTGCATGAGTTAAGCCTGCATGAGTTGAGCATGCTGTCACAGCCACTATGAGTTCCTCTGTGGTGCTGACCTACTGTGTCCTGTAAACAGTGTTTTCTTGCTGTTTGCCACCTATGGCTCCTACAACCTTTCTGCTAACCTGTGTTCAACACGATCCTCGAGCCTCGGTGTGCGGAGTCTGATAGCGATGTCTCAACCTGAAGCAGCCGAATGGCATTTCCACTGGGTTTCAACATGAAAGTTGAGCCATGAAAGGAAGGAGAAACAATATCTATGAGCTGGTAGAGTGGCTGGAGCCAGGGTTTGTGAAATAAGTATCAAGCCACAAGGTAGTTGTCAGTCAGGGAAGGGAGGTCCTGTCTGGAAAGGTAGATGGTTTGGATTGTATCAGTGAAGAATAAAATAAATAAATAAATAAAATCAATATTTTTTCCAGTGAATAGAAATAGTTTAATGACAACAGACATAATAAAAATTGATTTTATTTATTCTACTTTTGATCGAATGTTACAAACATTTAGAAGACGTTATGATCTATTTCTTCATTTGCAATATTTCCTGTTTTAAATAATGTCCAATTGAACTCGTTGATATCATTCCTTGGAGAAAGAAGCTGGCATCATTTATAGAAAAGTCTCATTATCCATATAAAACATTTGGAAACAAAACGGCCCTTTTGCCATCTCTAGTAAGCAAGCAAGCAAAGATGAAGTAAAAAGATTTTCGGACAGCAAAAAAAAAAATCAATATTTTTGAAAAACTATTCTGGCAACAGTAGTCAGTGGATGTCCCAAAGCCATAATGGATGCCATCAATGAAACAACCATGTTTGTCACCATGACCTCTCATAACGTGTACCCTGGACCCCTCTCATGGTCTGAGAGTTCAGCTATCCATTACTGTGCAAGATCAAGACCAAAATGAATAGTCGTGCCCCACAGATACAAGAACAAGCAGCCAAAACTCTTCAGTCAGAACTTACTTTCAAGACAAAAGGAAATATTCCTTATTTTATCTGCAGTTAATTTAAAATAATAACATGTTATATTATGACACTTTTCAGATGGGATTTTGAAATAGGGTCTTGATATATAGCCCAGATCATCCTCAAACGCCTGATCCTCCTGCCTCAGCCTCCCAAGCTGGGATTCCAGCTATGTATCTCCACAGCCTGCTTCGTAGTATTACACTTAAATGAACTGGGCCTATGACAGCTGGCTAATAAGATCATTTCTCTTCAGTGATTCTGTATGTTAATTATCAGTTTACCCCTGGGTTGTGGCTTTATTTTTGTTATTAATCTTTTTAAGTGCATCTTTGAACCCTCAGCCCCACTGCCTTCACAGAGTGATATCAGTGCACCATGAACCCCTCTAGAGTACAGTGCAAGAATTCAAATAACTTGTGAAATAAATCCCAGGATATTATCTTATATACTTCCTCTGATTTCTATTATTTTATTTTCCTTGGTAGCTACCTGAGAAGCAATGTTTGGGGTGGGGGTGAGGGATTTAATTGTATTTTGTTTCGGATCATGAACATTTTTTCCTTTATCAGATTAGTGGATTTTGTTTCCTTTATAAAGAGTCTTAAAGGAGCTGGGGAGAGATGGCTGAATCAGTAAAGAGTCTGTTGCACACACAAACATTGAGGCTTTGAACTCAAGCTCAACATGGTAGCACATCTATAATCCCAGTGTTGAGGGTGGGGTGGAGAGAAGAATATCCCAGAGCTCAATGGATAGCCAGCCTACCTGAGTGGGTGAACTTTGAGTCCATGAGAAACTTTGTCTCAAAAGTTAAGGTGGCACATTGGTGATAGCCTCCCAGCCTGGAGCAGGTTCAAACAAGACACAGAATTGGATTCCTGTGTAGCTTTAAAGACTGATGGTCTCTCCAGATGTTCTAGCTCTCTAACTATACTGAATGCTGATGATAACTTCTAAGAAGTTCTTAAAATAACAAAAAAACAAAACTTTCTTGCTAATTCTGAGGGATAAAACCCACTGGTTTAGGCAATTACCATCTGTAGCCTAAGGGTGAGAGGTTAAGTAACTACAAAGTAGCCTTTGTTGTATCTATCTCCTGCGGGAGTTTCAGGACTCTAACTTTCAGACTGCTAGTTGAAGTCTCAGAAACAAAAAGAGCACTTTGAAAAGTGATTTTAGCATTTGTTTCTAAGTTGTAAAAAGTGTCCTATGAATGCTCTAGAAGAAAAAGGGAGAGAGGACTTGTAAGAAAAGGGGATTCAGGGATCTAAAGAAAGGGGGACAAGCAGAATGTTATCTTCCCTTTGTCTTCAGCACTTACACATCTTTCAGAATATGTGATCACACGGGTAAAAGTTCATGACAAGTTTACACATAAATTCAAATCATAAATCACATAAGAAGTTTACAGCAGAGAATATTTTCATGCATGTCCCTTAGAGGTAACTATCTGACTAAGCATTATCTGTCACAGCTCTACAGGTTCATGCAGAGTTAAAAGCCATAACTACGTTATTAGTGAAGGTTTCATATAGATAAACCCAGTCAACATTTTATCTTCTGTCCTAGCACCTATAATAAATTGTTAGTTCCATTTTTATGACCTTTAGTTACTGGTTTTACAACCTTTTCAAATGTGCTCTGAGTAGGAGATTTTTGCTTGGTATCTCAGAAGCATGGCACTAAAGACTGGCAGAATTCTCACTGAAGTTTTGATTATCAGAGAGAACCTAATAGTGGTCCCACTACAAAAGAGCTTAATAAATACTGATATAATTTTAGGAATTCTTATAGGATCATCATAAAGAATTGAGAAGTCATCTGTTTGTCTATATACCATCAATACAGCAGTATATATTTGTACTTCTGCAAAGATGTGCTCAAAAGGGAGGGCTGATACATAGTGATTGTTATATATATTTAATAATAACAGGAAAAGCATGCTAACAGTAGGAATCTTTCCTAAAATGAATTTCTCCTGGGCCTTGCTTACTGGATCTCCATCATAGATTTTAATCCAAGGTGGACCCATCTCAGGAAAATCATCTGCTAGTTTTTAGCTTCTCCTATGTTGACTCCTGACAACACAAGCCTTTTGTCATATCATTCCAGAGACAGATTCAGGTGGATCAATATGAGTCAGAGGCCAGCCTGGTCTACATAGTGAGTTCTGGGTCAGCCAGAGCTATGTAGAGAAACCTTGTCAATAATAATAATAGCAATGTATGACACTGAAAATTAATGTCTAGCTTCCACATGCACACATACTTGCACGTGTATGCATGTATGCACACACAAAAATACACATATATGCACAGAGGGTGGGCTCTTGTTGATGCTGAAAAAAATTTTCTTTGTAATTTTTGAAAGTGAAATGAAAACCAAAATTAAAGTCAGATGACATGGAATTCCAGTTTGTAGTAGAGGTGAAATCCTAGAACCAATTCAAAGAAGTTCTGTCTCAAATGCCCATTTATCTAGTTCTGTACCAGAAGTTGTTACTCAGTGGAACTGTTGGCTGAAACAGACATCACATAATCATATTCCCCAAGTCCCGATATGTTTAATTTTCATGAAATTGAGACTTTCCTAAATAAAGAAGAGGAGATAGACTTCATGCAACAGAAAGTAAGCTTTTGGTGGCTTCCTTGCCTCTACTTCCCAGTATAATGGGTGAGATGCCCCAAGGTACTGAGACATTACAGGCAAGCCCTCATTGCAATTTCTGTATCTGCTGTCCTTAATATAGGTAAGGACTGGGATTGTAGGTTGGGGTAAATCGTTTATGTATCACGAACAATACCTTATGATTGATCTCCAACTCCAAAGGAAGGCAGGAGGGCAGGAAGGCAGGAAGGCAGGGAGGCAGGGAGGCAGGAGAGAGAGAGAGAGAGAGAGAGAGAGAGAGAGAGAGAGAGAGAGAGAG
>NW_021620860.1:228994-253765 GCF_004785775.1 Grammomys surdaster
GAGAGAGAGAGAGAGAGAGAGAGAGAGAGAGAGAGAGAGAGAGAGAGGGAGAGAGAGAGAGGGAGAGAGAGAGAGAGAGGAAAAAGTAAAAAAGAAAGGAAGGAAGGAAGAAGAAAGACTGCTTTTAAAAAAAATAGCACGACGCATCTAAAATGTAAATCTAAGAAGGCAAAGCTTCCGTGTCTGACTATCCACTCAGAGCAAACATATCCAATCTCACCAACTAAGCAGGGTTAGGCATGGTTAGAGCTGGGCTACAGACTGACAACTCTGGACCAAAGATCGCAACTCAGATCTTGATAACGAGTTCATATTTTGGCTCAATTATTCTCATCAGTCTATAAAATGAATTCACGCACTTTACACTCAGCATAAACCTTTTCCTTTACCACGTAAGCGTATGCTTCAAGATTGCTAACCACAATGAGCATTTCCATGGCTGTTGGTAGCACAAACAAATACATGCAATTTAATAAGCTGTGATGTCCATTTGTAAAGTAGACCAAGCAATCAATTTTCAAAATTAAATCCTATGGGAATATGACTTTCTGTATCTCTAATGAACTCTACCTATAATTAACTGATGGCTCAATTTTTCTCTTTGATTCCTTATTCGTTCAAAAGGATAATGTTTCCGATGGCTGCTTGCTGAAATAAGAGTTTTTATTCAAGCAGCATGTGGAAACGGCGTTAGTCCTGATTTAGTAACCTGAAGTTATCCTCCTTTTACGAGGCATAAAACTTCCTCCAAAAATAATCAACACTAATGAAATGTTTGTAGGAAAACTGGCACCTGCAGTGGTAGAGAAAACATTGGTGTGTCCTGTAAACACTCATTTGAAGGGAGATATAAAAGTCTCAGGAGGCCAAAAGCCCTAGACCTTTGGAGACTAGGCGAGACCTAAGCAGTACTGCATCCAATCTGTTCATTACTTCTCAGAAGATGGCTTCCGACGGCTCCGCTGGCTGCTGCTCTTCTGAGCCCTGTGCGGGGGCATCGGGCTGTGCCACTGCCTCATTCTGCCCCACCACCACAACTTGCCTCTCCAGCACCTGTGCTGCCTCCAGATGTCAAACCCCGAGCTTCCTCTGCAGGACTCACCTCCCAGCCGGTTGCCTCTCACCGTGCTACTTGGCTGGCGGTTGTAACAGTCCTTGCCTGGTGGGGAGCTGTGCATGGTGTGAGGAAGGGACTTTCAACAGTAATGAGAAAGAGACCATGCAGTTCCTGAATGACAGACTGGCCAGCTATCTGGAGAGGGTGAGAAGCCTGGAAGAGAACAACGCAGAGCTGGAATGCAGGATCCGAGAGCAGTGTGAGCCCGATGCCCCACTGGTCTGCCCCGATTATCAGCGGTACTTTGACACCATTGAAGAGCTCCAACAAAAGGTGTCTCACTGTCTTGATGTTCTCTGTTTCCCATTTCTGATTTCTCTCATAGCTATACGGGGACAGGTCGCTTTGTGGCTGTAAAACAAAGGAAAGAGGGATTCCCAGAGCTACGTCAAATGATCTGTCTCATTCTCGACGAATTATTGAGTGACTATAGAAATGTCACCTTGCTGTAGACTTTGTCTACAGTGTGAGGGAAATTGAATTACGATATCTTCTGAAACCTGTTCTGCATGTATCATTGCATATTTATATTCTTTATCAAACAGCTAACGAATGCCATCCATTTGAGTTCTGGTAATGATTCTCTATTTATTTATAAGTGTGCACATATGTGCGGTGGGTATGCGATGTGATGTATGACCATGTGGGGAGGGAAAGCATGCCTAGTGTTCGTGAGGAGGCCTGGGATCAACGGCAAGTGTCTTCCATTCCTAGCCTGTTTTTGAGACCAAGTCTGTCCTTGAAGCTGGAGCTCACTGATTTGGTTGCATTCCCGAACACTGGCCAGAGAGCCCCAGGGGTCTTACTGCTTCTACTTCCCCATTACCTTAACAGACATCGGCTGCTGTATTTATCTTGTTTACATGAGTTCTGTGGGATTGGACCCAGGTCCTCCTACTAGTATTTTGAACCCTTGACCAACAAAGCCATTTCTTCTTTTTTAATTGATGAATTTCTATGACCACAGACAGAAATGCAATTCTAATTTACACTAGCAGTGTGGGAAACTTTAACAAAGCTCAGCAGCCAATGATGATGGCAAAATGCCCTATACCACTTATAAAGGAAACCTTGAGCCACAAGCCACAGAGATGGCTCAGCAGTGGCTAACAGCTCATGAGTATCTGAGTCTAGATCCTAACACCCATGTATGGCAACTCGCAATCACTAAAACTTCATCTCCTGAGGACCCAACACCCTCTTCTCACTGCACAAGTCTACACTCTTATCAACACACATACACACACTTACACACATACACTCTCATGTACATACACATACACTCTCATATAAACACACACTCACACATATGTACTCACATGCATACACACACCTACACATAATAAGAAAACAAGATAAAATCTTTCATTTTAGGAAGGAAACCTTATTTCTGTATTTTGTTTCTAATTTGGCACTGAATTCTTTTTTTCTTCATGAAGTGGTGTAGTTAATAGGAAACACGGGTTGAAAAGAGATGTTATGTTAACTTAGGAAAAAACTTCCGTAAACTAATGAATGACATGGCTATTAAAATAGATATGCAGGTTTCTTCTAAAGAGCTGTTCATTAAATGATGACTTATCTCTTAGATATTGTGCACAAAGGCAGAGAATTCTAGACTCGCCGTACAGGTGGACAACTGCAAACTGGCTGCCGATGATTTTAGATCAAAGTAAGTCAAATTAAGTTTATTTGTTAAGCCACACTGTATTTTGTGTATACAATTTACATGTTAAATTTTAATGTTAATTAGAAAATAATAGTTAATAATAATGGCTTCCAGTGAGAGAAAATATTCTCTGCATAATATATTTTTAACTGCGAATGTTTGAACTTTGAGCTCACCTACATTTGGAATGCAAGGGAAATTGAGGCATGTGGTTTCCTGGAGGCCATGTGTCATCCTCCCCTGCACCCACAGCACTTTTAGCCCATTAAGTCACTCCTCTCCCTTTCTCCTGCTCTGAAAGGTACGAGAGTGAACTGTCCCTGCGCCAGCTGGTAGAGAATGACATCGGTGGCCTTCGTGGGATCCTAAGTGAGCTGACCCTGTGCAAGTCAGATCTGGAGGCCCACGTGGAGTCTCTGAAAGATGATCTTCTTTGCCTTAAGAAAGGCCATGAAGAGGTGAGCAAAGTGGCCACTGGGTCAAAGACTATAGGAAGAGTGCGGCTGAGAGATCTCATGTGTATAAACTGAACAGGGACAGACACTGCCTAAACTGGAACAAACCTAGAGACATGCTCATTGCGTAGCATGACTGCACCCGTGTCTCTCAAGGTCGATGTGATGTACAGCGTGTATCCTTACGTAACATAACAGCAGTGCCAGGGAGGTGAGGCCACTTGCCGTTGCTTGGATAGAGAAGTAACTCAACCCATGCTTTTCTCCATAGCTCTATTGTACAAGAAAAATGAGCCAATTAATTAGGCTGTGTACCCCCTTCCAAAAGAGGGGTAAATAATCACGCAATATTTGGAATCACGTTTTTAGATATCATGCATTTATAATCTTGTTTCTATCATCAACTATTAAGAATGAAAAGCAGAGTGATGTCACAAAGTTAAGCAAAATCTACTCTATGAATATTTTGATGGTAACAGTAGCTAGCAATTGTGGATGCCTTAGCATGTGTCACCAATTTTATAGATTTATTGTGTGTGTAATAACTCTTCTCTGTCTCACAATAACTCTCTGGGAAATATTACACCCATTTTGCAGATCAAGAAGCTGAGACTTTTAAACCTAATAGAAAGAGGGGATGGGAAAATTACTCAACAATTAAGAGTATTGATTGCTCTTCCAGAGGACCCACATTCAGTTTCCTGTACCCATCTCAGGGAGTTCACAACTGTCCATAACTCCTGCTCCATGTGGCATACAGAGACACGTAAATGTAAATTTTAAACATCTTTCTTAAACAGAAGTAATAAAAAGATATTTAACCAAGAGAAACTGAAATAAAATCCTAGACTTTTACCCAATGTGCCAAAAATCAAAATATGATGCTTTTTTCATCCCATTAATACCACACACACACACACACACACACACACACACACACACATCACTCTGACATTCTTTACTCCATTTCCACTCTCAGGAGGTCAACCTGCTCCGTGAGCAGCTTGGAGATCGGCTCAGTGTGGAGCTGGACACTGCCCCCACTGTGGACCTCAACAAGGTCCTGGATGAAATGCGATGTCAATATGAAAGGGTGCTGGCCAACAACCGCAGGGATGCAGAGGAGTGGTTCACGGCTCAGGTCAGTGCCCTGGGGAAAGGGCGGACTTCAGGGAGGGTGCCTTGCCTGAGCTCTCTAACGGGGCCTTTGTTACAGACAGAAGAGCTGAACCAGCAGCAGATGTCCAGTGCGGAGCAGCTGCAGGGCTGCCAGACGGAGATGCTGGAGTTAAAGCGTAAGGCCAACGCTCTGGAAATTGAGCTCCAGGCGCAGCAAACCCTGGTGCGTGGGATGAACAGTACCAGCCTTTGTCAGCAGCATCCCAGAGATGCTATGCTGTTTGACAGAAATCCAGAGAGATGCTCACAGTTCAGCAGCAGGTCTGGGCACCCAATTAGCCTAGCTGGCATTTCCCTGCCTTTCTTCACATATGTTACTTGTCCATATTGGAAGCAGAAGGACATATCAACAGCCTTTGTGCTCTCACCAGTATGCCTCCCTGATCCTCCTAAGCCAAAGCATGTCCCCCAATACCATCTGCTAGAGACAAGAAAAGTCTGGACACAGTGGGACTGGGAGAGCTGAGCTAAAGGCCCTTAAGCTTAGCAACAGATTTTCATTTCCTTTAATTGATGAACAGTTTTCCAGTTTCACCAGTGTCTAAAACAAGAAACACATCAAGTTTCAAGTGTTCATACTACAGCTAAGATCTGCATATCGCCACACTCCTCCCCACCCACGCAACAAGAACACCATGCAGTGAAAGTCACATATACCAGGTCCCATCAGGCACTGCGGTACATGTTGGGCTGTGTCCAAGGAGTATACCTACATGAACCTCACCTGAGCATTCATCTAGGAGAGGCACGGTGTAATCTATGGCAGACACCTTCACTAGCTTGGCTGAGCAGGTGGGGAAAAGCTAGGGTCAAAGGAAGTAAGTGCCAGAATGTTCTGCAGTTCTCAGTAGAAACGAAATGGTGGTTGAGCCCTGATCTTCCTTTGTTGTATTGGCACTGTGCAGATGCTTAGACTCCTTGAGCTACCCAAAAATGTCCTGGGTGACAAATGTTATAATGACAGAGGTGACAAGGCCTTGAGTTGCTTCCAGATACTGTTCCACATGCTCCCCGTGTGTCCGCTCCTCTCACCTTCCCAGCCTCCCCATGACATAGGGACTTTGCATTCTCTATTGACTATAGAATAAAACAGGCTCAGAGAAGCTAAGTAACTCGCCGTGAGGTCTCAGGGCTGGAAAGGGGGGTACATCAAGGGTCTGTAATATGGTCCTTCTGAGAAAGTCTTCCTCTTGCAGACGGAGTCTCTGGAGTGTACTGTGGCAGAAACTGAGGCCCAGTACAGCACACAACTGGCCCAAATGCAATGCCTGATCGACAATGTGGAGCACCAGCTGGCTGAGATCCGCTGTGACCTGGAGCGTCAGAACCAGGAGTACCAGGTGCTGCTGGACACCAAGGCCCGGCTGGAATGTGAGATCAACACATACAGGGGCCTTCTGGAGAAGGAGGACAGCAGGCAAGTTACACAGTCCCCAGAGTTCCCAAGGCTAATTCTGTTTCCTCAAGGCCTGACCAAGGTCAATTTCATAATGGGGGTCTTCCTTTTTAAACAGTGAAGGAAAGGCATGGCTAGGTGGCTCAGTGGGTGTTTTAGTTACTTCTTTGTTTCTGTGAACATGACCAAAGACAACTTGAGGAAGAGAGAGTTTATTTTGGCTTACAGCTGCAGATGAGTAAGAATACGTCATGGCTGGGAAGCATGGCAGCAAGCTTGCATCAGGCCTGACAGCAGGAAGTTTAGAAATAACAGGAAGTTTAGAGATCACATCTCCAACTGCAACAGGAAGCAGAAAGACTGAACTGAAAGCCCACTCCCAGTGACGTACTTCCTCCAGCAAGGATGCACCACCCACTCCAGACAGTTCCACCAACCAGGAACTAAATGTTCAAATACTTGAACCTATTGGAGGACATTTCCCGTTCAAACTACCACAATTGGTAAAGGTACTTACTGAAGAGTCGTATGACCTAAAGTCGATCCCTGGAACCTACATGGTGGAAGAAAAGAACCAACTGACTCTATAGGCTGTCCTCTAATACACACACACACACACACACACACACACACACACACACATACACACAGTGTAAAAAGAAACAATTTTAGTGAGTAGCTAAGGCTAAGTCTATGGTAAATGTTCTAAAATCTCCTCCAATTTGGAAACAATGGTTTTCATAGATCATATTTCCATAAGAGGGAAATCGGGAGCAAGCATGAGCTAACATTTCACAAGCTAAAGAGGAGTTGGACAGCAATACCTGCCTCAGTGAACTGAAGCAGCCATGGACTGGGCTGTTCTTGGGCCAGTGATGAAACAGGCTAGGATCAAATGCAAGGCCTCCACTGAGGACAATTTGTAAGGCAGTTTCTAACGTCTGAGCTGATATGCTCCCAGCATCCTCTTGCTAAACTTAGTTTGAATTGATTTCCCCCAGACTCCCGTGCAATCCAGGCTCCACAGCGTCCGTATCCAACAGCGCGTGTGAGCCGTGTTCAGCCTACGTGATTTGCACAGTTGAAAACTGCTGTGCATGACAATTAAATCTCCAGCACGGTGGATGGAAATCAAAACTGCTCAAGAAAGAAGTCAGGATCTGACCCGGGCTACGCCCAGTCTGGAAACATGGATCTGTCTCGGAGTCGGGACCTCAACCAGGCTCCACCCAGTGCAGAAACAGGGATCTACGGGGATTTCAGATCCTGAAAATCTGCACTGAGCATCCTGGGTCTGTTGGTAGTGGCTTAAGCTTGCTTTTAGTCTTCTGGAAGCCCGTGAAGCATTCTTGCTAATCTCCAAATAAAACTTGCTTCTCTTCTTTAAGGTGGTAAATACAGTTTAGTGGCCAATGGCCTTGGTTAGGCCATTTAACAGAAGAGAAAATGTCTAAACCCATTACTGTAGTTTGAATTTGCCTAAACTCAGTCTGAAAATATCTTTACTCATTGAACAGATTAAATGATCCAGGAGAAATATTGCATATCTAAAAAGATGGATGTATGTATCTTTCTGGAAAATAAAATAACATGTATTTTACTTTTAATTCTAAATGAACAAGGTTCTCCCATATTAACTTTTGCATATTAAAGGAAAACATACAGTTCCAGCCCACAAATGGCCAATACTAAGGAGGGCCTTCTAGCTTTCATTCTTATAATTGGTTTTCTATGTAGAGACAATTATATTTAACAATTTATACAGCTACAATTTTTCACTTATGTTACCTAAGCACTTTAATTCCAACTTAAAAGAAAACATTTTCTGTTCATCATTTTAGTGGTTGCATTATTTAATATACCATAAGATACACATAGGTTATAAAAATAATTATTCTCATACAGATGCCATCATTTGCAGCTGTAATTTTAGCACTCAGAAGAAAAAAGCAGCAAGAATACTTCAAGTTCAAGACCAGGTTTGCGTAGTAAGAACCCGAATCTGATGTCCACCAGGGCTTTCTGAGCACAAAAGGGCTTCCAGGCTATGCAGCAAGGTGCTTATCTCGGGCTTCAAGGTTATATTGACTGTGATTCAATAAAGAGAGGGAGGAAGAGAAGGAAACTTGTAAAAAAAGATTAAATATACATACATTTCTTTATTATTCCTCCTAACAGAAACCCCCTAAATTCTTTTAATATATTAACTTAATTAACTTATTAATATATTAATTCTTTTAACATAGTTAATATATCAGTTTTTGAGAATGTCATATGCATATTTTGATGTATGTCCTCCTGACTCCACACAGACTATTCCCACCTTGATGTTTTCTATTTTTTTAACCCACTTAATCCAATTTGTGTTGTCCACATGGGGCCATCTATTGGAGCAGAGTCTATCTACCAAAGACCACACCCTTAAAGAAAACTGACTTTCCCTCCTGAATAGCCATTAACTGTCCATAGCGCCTCAGCTGTGGGTGGTGGCCTGTGAGTCCCTCCTCACTCCACAGTGAAATGTTGACTAGTTTGATCTTGTGTGGCATCTGCAGCTGATTCCAGTTCATGAGTACAGAGTCCTTTTGTGCTCAGAAAGCACTGTCTGTTCCTGGACCTCTGGCTCTTGCAATCTCTCTGGCCCCTCTTTCACAGTAGCCCCTGAGTCTTGGGGGTGAATGCGTGTTGTAGACATTTCATTTGTGGCTGAACATCCCTCTGAGACGTAGCCTCTGCACTTTGACAAGGTGTGTGTTTCTGAGTTAACCTCTACGTACGCTGCACAAAGAAACGTCTTTGATGAGGTCGGATAGTTGCACTTATCAATGGGTATACAAATAAGAATCAAGAGGGTGGCTGAATACTATATTTATGTAGCAAAATGACAGCAGTAACTCCTCAAACTAACCAGCAGGGGTGGAGCTTCTGCTCAGTGCCAACATGATTTGTCTATGATCTGAGAGCAGTATCTAGTGTTTTGGCAATAGAATCTTTTTTAAAATTATATTTATTTATGTATTTTTAATGTATGGGTGCTTTGTCTGAATGTCTGCATGCAAGAAGAGAATATCAGACTCCATTATAGATGGCTGTGAGGCACCATTTAGGTGCTGGGAACTGAACTCAGTACCTCTGGAAAAACAGCCAGTGCTCTAACCTCTGAGCCATCTTTCCAGCCTGGCAATAGAATCTTATCATCAAGTTCTAGGGAAATCCTGGGAGTTGACACAAAGCAAATATAATACACTAAAAGGTAGAGGAAGCCCAGACCAGCTGGAGATTAGAGTCTCAATGAATGACATTGTGGTGGGACCCTTGGGTTTCCTTTTCTCCTCTTATAGCCCAAAGACTGAGATGAAGAGATCAATATCCCTGTAGCATCAACAAGCACAAACCAGAAAAAGATATCTCAGGGAAAAATTTGGTCTCTCTAGATAAAGAATCAGAAAGAGGACCACCTAGAAAGACAGAAAGCCTTTAGACACTAGCTACTCAACCCAAGCAAATGCCACAGGAATAAAAGATCATTTTGTCTGTCACTATGTCCACCAGGACAGGCCTTCCCATCTTTCTAGGCCACCGAACTCCTCACTAGGAGTCAAGGCAGAGAAGGCTGAGGAGGAGGACCCAGGACTTTCATTTCCACTGGGTAATACTGAGATCTCCTCCTAATGCAGTGAAGACTATGGAGTAAATTGGGACTTAATACCTCCTTCCAGCTGTGAGAAACCCTCTTCAGAGTTGGTATCCCAGGAAGCCTAGAGGAAAACAATAACAAAGGCACATAGAAGAGAGTAGTGACAAGACACTACCACCAAGCCAAGTAATACACAGGGAAGGAGCCAAATCTCAGCCTTCCATCACTAAGGAAGAGACCTCCCTTCAGGTGCCTGGAAGTGGAGAACCTAAGTCTCTGCCCCTTTTTGGTACCATGAAATAACATCTCCCTTCCCTTCCCAAATAATGTCAGGGAAACCTGTTTGAACCAGATCAAAATGACAGCCAGAGTCTCAGAAAATAATATACCAATGTTCCAGTGTCTATCAGAATTCATTTTTCCTTTCCAGAAAAACATCAAGTCTAATGAAAAGATGCAAACAAGAGATTCCAAGGCACCCATGGGGGCGCTACAATAACCTGGTGAGGGATTCAGAAGAAGTTGTCATAGAAAAGCTTCTGCGACAGTGATCTGATTGACTCCTTCAGCAAATGAGGAACACAGGGATGTCTCAGTAAAGAAGACAGCAAGAAGAGCCCAGGGAAATTTTCAGAACTGAAAAAAATACCGCAAACTCAAAATGTGAATCTCAGTGGATAGAGTCACAGACTTTAGCGTGATGAAGAAAGGTAGAGCAGAAAATCTGATCACAGGGCAGAAAATGTCACTCAACCTAAACAACAAACAGATAATAATCCAGAAGCCCTGGAGCATTCTGGGGAACTTTGTTTTATAAAAAAGATAAAGAAGCCAGGGATGCGTTTGGTGATGACATGGTGCAGGGGAAGGGGATGCCTCTGCGGGCCCACGCTGAAGCGTCCCTTCCCCGAGGTACAAGCCGCACCAGGGCCACCGAAGACAGTATAGTATAGAATAAAATTTATTTAAGGCATAGGGAGTGGAGTGGAGGTGGGTGAGAGAGAGAGACAGAGAGAGACAAAGAGAGACAAAGAGAAACAGAGACACACAGAGAGAGAGAGAGAGAGAGAGAGAGAGAGAGAGAGAGAGAGAGAGGAAAGACCTCTGAAAACCAAAGAACAAACATTAAAATGGGAGGATCTAGAGAGAATAAAACATTACTAGTTGAAGAAAAAACTGTTTAAACAACGATAGGTTTGACACCATAAGCCGCTGGACTTGTCATGGAGTCAAATACCTGAGCGGTACAGTTTTAAGTAGGAAAGATTGATTTCTAATCCCAGGTTCAGAGCTTTCAGGCCATGGTCAGCTGAGTCCATTGCTTTGGGCCAATAAGGCAGGATACCATGGCAAATGAGCATGCAGCAGTTGCTGGTCCACTCACAGTGAAAAGGAAGTAGAGAGAAAGACAAACAGGAAGATGCCAAGGACAAGATACCTTTCAAAGGCATAGCACTGCCAGGGACTTCCTGTCACCAGACCTTACCTGCCTCTTCAAACTTACTCCACTCTCACAATGTTGAAACCACATGGGAGTCAAGCCTTCAACACCCTACAAAGGTCAAACTGGGGGACACTGCGTATCCAAACCACTACTGCCATGAAAAGCAGTAGGAAGTGACAACTTTCAAATGCTAAAAGAAATGATCGACACAAACTCAATTCTTATGTTTATGTGATTCCTTATCCACTCCCAAGATGGCCACTCTGGAAGCTACACATGTAGAGAAGTCGACAGAGCACTTGCCTTGCATGCTCAACGCTCTGGATTTGATGACAGCACTGGGCGTGGTGGTGCAAGCCTATAATCCTGGCACTCTGGAGGTGACAGAAGAGGGATCGGGAGTTCACATCAATCATAACTACATAGCAAGAATGAGGTCAGCCTGCGATAGATCCCCTCTTATCCCAAAAACAACAACGACAACAACAAAACCTATTTTGTTAATTTTCTTTAAGTGTACAGATTAGTGGATCTCATTGGGACATTTTCACACATACATACGATGTACTTTGATCACATTCAACACCCTTACTCACCCTTACGCCCCTCCTCCCAGGTCCCTCTCCTCTTCCCTGATGGCTCTCCTTCTATTTCCATGTATACTTACCTTTAAGGTTCATCTACATATGAGAGAAGTATGAGCCCCTTACTACACACACACACACACACACACACACACACACACCTGAGTCTCACTTATTTTGCTTAACATGACAGACTCTAACTCCACCCAGTTTCCTGCAAATGACAACATTTAGAAGATTACACAGAATCAAAAGACCCAATGTTTGGATGTTAATTTCCCGATTTTTTCATCTGTAGCCTAATTAAATAAGATTTAAGTACTGGGGCAAGCAAGATTATCAGGTCTCTGGTATGCCTTGCTTATAACTTCCTGTGCATATGTAATTATTTCAAAATCTAAAACTTTTAGAGAAACTCAACAGCTGGAGGATAGTTCTCCATTTTTTTTTCCATTTCTCCTTTGAATGCTCATAAAAATTACACTAATAGTTGTTCATGAGGGTTTAAGGATACATCAAATTTCAGATCTAAAACTTTATATCGAATGTGTTTATACAACACAGCTCTTCCTCTAACAATAAAAAGGATTTGAAAATACTTAACATAAGATGTCTTCCGGATAAATTAACACATGGTTATCATCCCAGCTCTAGTACAGCTCTGATGCTAAAATTTCAAGAAACACAAGAATACTGTGCAACAAAATTGCAAATTCAACCTACTTGGAATGTCCCAGCAAATAAATCTTCTTCTAGCCTTTCTGTCTTTCTGGGTCTGGGTTACTACTCTCAAGATGATATTTTCTAATTCCATCCATTTGCCTGCAAATTTCTTAATATCCTTGTTTTTAATAGCTGAGTGATATTCTATTGTGTAACTGTACCACATTTTCTTTGTTCATTCTTCGGTTGAGGGACATTTAGTTGTTTCTAGTTTCTGGCTATTATGAATAAAGCTGCTATGAACATAGTGAAGCATGTGTCCTTGTGATATGGTAGGGCATCTTTTGGATATATGCCCAGGAGTGGTATAGCTGGGTCTTCAGGTAGAACTTATTCTCATTTTTCTGAGAAACTGACAGATTGATTTCCAAAGTGAGACCCATGGGAGAGAGCCAACTCCCGAGATTATTAGTGATACTGTTAAGCTTGCAGACAGGAGCCTAGCATAACTACCTTCTGAGAAGTTTCATCTAGCAGCTGATAGAATCCGATTCAAAGATCCATAGCCAAACATCAGGCAGAGCTTGGAGAGTCTTGTGGAAGAGTAGGGGGAAGGAATGAAGGAACCAGAGTGATCAAGGACACCAACAAGAAGACCTACAGAGTAAACTAACCTGGGCCCATGGGAGCTCACAGAGACTGAACCACCAACCAAAGAGCACACATGGGCTGGACCTGGACCCTCTACACACATGCAGCAGGTGTGCAGCTTGTACTTCATATTGGTCCTGTAACTATTGCAGTAGGGGCTGTCTCTGACTCGGTTGTGGGCCTTTGGATCCCTTTTCCAAAGCCGGGCTGCCGTGTCTGGCCTCAGTGGGAGAGGATGCACTTAGTACTGCTGGACTTGATATACCAGGGTGAATGAATGGCCATGGGAGGCCAACCCTTCTCCTTAGAAAAGGAGAGGGGAGAATGGGGGAGGAGTATAAAGATTGGACTGGAAAGAGAAGAGGGAGGGTGCCTTTGATCAGGCTATAAAGTGAATAAATAAATTAATGGAGAAAAATGAGTAATATATATTAATTAAATCATAAAACACACACACATACACAGTGTGCTAATCAATTGTGTTACCGGAGTTCCACCTCTTTTGTGTCCCACTGTATTCCACATAATAGCTTTGAAATCCCCATCTTCTCACAAAAGCTTCCCAAGTAGCCGGTACCATAGACCTCTACCATCACACCTTGCCTGAGGTGGTGGGGACATAAAGGGGTGGGACCTCCTGGGGTGGTGTCCGATTTAAGTCTAGCTTTGTGAACAAAGTAACTCTGTCCCAGGGGAAATATATGAAGTCATATTAAATTAGATCTCCTCTGTGTCTTTTTCTATCCACGCCATGAAGTTCCCTTATACAACCACATCCTTTTGAGGCCATCTGCAAAAAAAACAAAACCAAAAAAAAAAAAAACCACCAACAACAAAAAACTTTATTAAAGCTAAGCAGGCGATGTTACCATATCTTAAATCTTAACTGTGAGCCAAATAAGAATTTTTTCTTTATAGAATACACAGTGTAGGGTTTTTTTTTTGTTACAGCTGTAGAAAATGAACTCAAGCACATGTTCATTAAATGGACCTCTTCCACACAAAATTTGACTAATTAGGATAACAGCCCAGAATGAGCGTCGAAGACCATGACTGACTTCCAGATCTGAAGTAACTTTTCTAGCAGTATTCTTAAAACTCCAGTCCCATTTCCAACTCCAAAAGCACACCACAGCCATTACTTAAAACTTGAGGAGTGTGTGTAATCAGGAGTACACGTTTCCATGTATCTATCCCACTGCACTGTAGCCTCTGGTTTTGACACAAACCTGTCAACTTATGCAAACAGAGAAGCTAGTGGAAATCTCTGATTACCAAGAAGTGTATACTGTCTGCTAGCCCTATTCTTGTAAATGGACATTTCTATCTCTACAACATATTGCCTGTCTCTGTGTCTTCTGTTTGGTCTTAATAAAACATATGAAAGATTTTAAAAAGATTATAGCATATTATTATATCATTTAGATATAATTATTTATAATGTATTGTGTGTGTGTGTGTGTGTGTGTGTGTGTGTGTGTATGCATCTATTCTTTTTCAACTATTTTTTCAGTACTCATGAACACGTCTCAGTGAACTCTGTCCACGTTTCCTATCAGAAAAGATAGTCATGGCTGCCTCCCACCAAGCAGGACAATCTGTATGGTCAGCAAATCTATTTCCCTTTGGAAAAATGGGGGTTGTTTTTAGCCTGGGCTCCTGTAAAGCATAGGAGACTCAAAGTAGAAAAATCTTTATCATGTGTGGCCACTTGGGGGACCCCCAGTTACCTTTAACCCTTCACAGCCCTTTACATAGTATTAAACTGACGTTATTCTAATGGTGCAGGTTAATCCCAAATCTAACCTGCTCGTCAATTCCCATCCTGCTCTCAGTGGTGTTAGGATTGGAAACAACAAGACTTTTGACTATAATCTGCATGCTAAAGCCACATGCCCATTCCTTTCTATCTTCCAACAATAATTCTAAACCTCTAAAACTGCAAGGCCATTACTCAGATTTTTTTCCTTACCTCACAGTGGTATAGCACATTTGCATAGCAACTCAGATATGTTTTTATTTAAGACTGGGACATTATAAACCAATATTATGACTGATATGAATCTAGATCACTATGTACTCTACAGTTCACCCAACACCCTACAACAAATTAATTGATGCCAATGATGCTGTTGCTGATGACGATGCCGATGCTGATGACAGTGATAATGATGATGATAAACCAAGAAAAAATTATATACAAAGGGCAGGGACGTCAGTCACGGAAAGCTTGACATCTCAAAATAGTGCTGACAGGCCTTTCTCTGTGTTCATTGTAGCACTGGACACATGCACACACAATGGGTATTCTTCTGGCTTGCCGAGCTTTTAAACAGCAGTTTGCTTCTGAACTGAATAACAGAAATTCACCCAGTAAAATGTAGAACGCTCCTAATTTTTGGTTAAGAATATGACGTTTTCATAGCATCAGTAATTCACTTAATAAGATGCCTGTAATTTTAACACTTAGTGTTACATCAAAATTATGGTGACCTCTCATCTATAAGCTTGCACACACAGATGGGGGTGGGGCTTGCATTCTAGGGTCTGTAGAAAGCATTCCAGGACTCTAGGGAAAACAGAACAGTGGCTCTGAACCTCACCTGCAAGAAGTATTCATGACTTGTGGGGCTCCAGATCTTCACAGTATGTATTTAGGACAGTCAGGTCTTTCTTCACAACAGGAGTATGTTCGAATAATACGTCACTAGGCAATATTTTTCATTTTGTGAATGTCAGAGTGTAGTTATGAAACAGGTATGGTGCCTAGTCAGGCTTCTTGATACAATTAAAAAACATGGAAAGTATATGGTATATGAGGCTGTGGGGTGGAACACAGCATACTGCTTTATTGGGCTTTTGCCTTTGTTTTGTCTTTGAGACAGGGTATAGGCATGTAACCTAGGCTCTCCTCAGGATTCTCCTACCTTAGCCACCCAAGTGATGGAATTACAAACATGCACCGTCATTCCTTGTGAGCATAAGAGTCAGCTGTTTCATAAATAGAAAGAATGTACTCTAAAACAATCATTAAAGGTATATTATAGTAAATCTCTGAGCCAGTGGATACTTTATTATCATATCCAACATATCATTGAGTGTGCTATATAATGTGTGCAGCTAATAGCACTGTGGGTGTGTGTGCATCAGTATCAGCTCAAGCACTTCATAGGACATCACCATGGCCACAGTGTCACTGAGTGGTGGCAATTTTTCAGTTCCAATTTACTATGATCACACCTTGATCTAAAGTATCTATTATTGATTGATAATATTTTTATATAAGATATGATTGTGTTTGCAATTTAAGGAACCCTTACTGACTCTACAGAAGGAGACAGACCCTGCCTGGCCCTCAGCTACTCACCACAGACTGGCTGCTAAGCCACCTTCCCCTCTCCTGCACAGCCCCATGCCCAGAAGGCTCCACCCAGAACAAAGCTGTGAAGATAATGCCTGTCGCTTCTCTCAGATTTACTCTTCCAGGAGAGAAGTTGAATATACACCTTTACTACTCAGAAATCCCTAAATGACATGACCAAATGAAGAGAAAACCTATGTAAGTCCAATACTCAGATCATACAGCACCTCAGATGCATGCCCTGTCCCAGCATCTTGAGTCAGAAATCAAAGGCTTCAGACCCAGAGAGATGACTCAGTGGTTAAGACCACTTGCAACTCTTGCCAAGGATTGTGGGGGCGGGGGAAGTCCCAGGACCCGAATGGTGGCTCCTAATCATTTGTAACTCCGTTCCAGGGGGATCTGAGGCGTCTCCTGCCCTCTGTGGGTGCCAGGCACACACTTGGTACACAGACATACATATGTGCATATATCAATAAGCTGAGGTCTAATATATAACGGTATAGGGCACACCAGCAGTCATGAGCTACTAAGTATCAGAGCGTGGGTGAATCTCAGATACTTGATGAGATGAAGGGGGTCAGGGACACGGAAATATAAACAATACGATTATATTTATATACGCTTCTGGGGCTGGAGTGATGGCTCAGCAGTTGACAGTGCTGGCTACGGTTCCAGGGGTCCTGAGTTCAATTCCCAGCAACCACATGGTGGCTCACAACCATCTGCAATGGGATCTGGTGCCTTCTTCTGGTGTGTCTGAAGACAGCAACCATGTAGTCACATAAATAAGTAAGTAAGTAAATAAATAAATAAATAAACAAATCTTTAAAAATACACACACACACACACACACACTTCTACAACAAGCAAGGCTTGCCTACACTGTTGTGTCTCTGAATTGGTGGCCACTATAAGGAGGGTGATTTTGCTGGAAAGAACATGAGGGAAGTTACAAGGCTGGCATCATCTGATATTTCTTTTATCTCTAAATCAGAGTGATAAGTGTGTGTATGAGCGTGTGCACACACTCATGCCTTCAAACCTCTGAAAGCTGTATATTTTCAATTGATGTGTGCGTGTGTGTGTGTGTGTGTGTGTGTGTTTTCAAACCTCCACAGTCTGTATATTTTCAGTTGATGTATTTCGTTGTAAATTGAACTCTAAGAGAACACAGTTAAAATTAGAAATTCAGATGTGCTGCAACTGTACACATGATCCTTCACTATTTTCATTATATGTCCAAATTCCAAATAGAGCACGCTTTCAAATATAAAATGTAAGTCATAAGCATGCTAAAAAGAAAACGCAGCATCTGTTTTACAACATCAAAATGTGGAAGAACTTTGCGACAGTAACTCAAAATTAAGAATCTGTAAAATACTGATAAGCTGAACCATAATGCCTGAGACAATTTCTAATCTCACAGTTGTACAAAGAAGGCTGGGAGGAGACACGTAACAGTAACAATGGAGCGTTCATTGCACCTTGTAAGTCTCCGTGTTTCTCTCTGCTTCCTTCCTTTAAGTTGTCTCTCCCATGAGTCACTTCCTCATTTTGTACTATTGAACTGATCCGCCTTTGACTCCTGCAAAACCACAATCCGTCCATTAGCTTCTTATTCCGGCCTCTTCTGGGTCTTCTTTACTATGTGGTCAGTTTTCCTTTCCCTGTAAGCATGTTTGTTTCCCATCCATAAAATTTCTCTTCCCTGTAGCTGAGAGGCTCTTCTTCCACGAGGGCACTCATTGTCCTCTCTCTCTTCATTGTGATAGAGCAATGGGGATTGGTCACCCCCCTTTTTCCACCACCAGCTGGAGCATCTGGGATTAAAGGTGTGCACCACCACTGCCTCGCAGCCTCTGTACTTCTGTTGTTAAGAGTTTCTACCGTCTCCCCTCATCCGTGTGCTTCTCGTCTGCTCTGGAGGAGACGGTATTCATCATCTCTGCAGGACGATGCAAAATTGTCTCCTGAGTGCAGCTGACAGTCTACATTTCCCCATTGGTTTTAAGCATCCTCTTTATTGAACACTAGATCAAAATCTGTTTAGGATTCTCTCCAAAGGCTATTCAGTCTATGCTATTAGTCTAACTACATACATATCAATGACACAATAATAAGAATTTTAATTACTATAAGTGTTGCATTTCGCTGTAATAATCTTGAAAGGGCTATTTCTGTTCTCCTGACTAATTTCTCTCATGAAACATCAAAATATCATATCTACCTGAAGAAAAGCTTTTTTTTTGAGAGGATCTCAGTACATTATTGGGATGTAAATTAAGTTAACATAGATAGAATTGATATTTTATTTAATGATATAAACTGTGTTTCCATTCAAGAACACAGCATACCTTTCTGCTTATCCTAATTTTCCGCCTTTGAGTGTAAACATTTTGTTCGTGCAAATGTATCTTTTAAAACAAAATTTATTCCTTTAACTTTATGCTTCTTGCCACTATTGTGAATAATGTGATTCCCTGCAAATATGTTCATACCTGATCTCAGACCCTGTTAATATGCTATGCTATGTAGCAAAGGGGACATAAAGTTGCTAATTATCTGATTATGCCGGATTATTTATGTGGTTCCAATGTAATCACAATGGTCCTCAAATAGGCCAGGAAAGCAGAAGCTGTGTAAGAGTAGTTTGATATTAGCAAAACTCAAAGAGACCCTTTGAGTTTGGAAGATGTAAGAAGATTGCAAACCAATGTTGTTAAACGTTCATCAAGTTTCCATCGCTGTGGGATACTTATACAAACCACCTTGAAGGAGGAAATGTTTATTCTGGCTCATCCTTGCAGAGCTCCACGGCAAGTTGTTTCCCTCGCCTCTGAGGGAGACAGCACATCGTGGTAGAAGTGTGTGGTGGGGAAGCTGCTTTCTCCACTACATCCAGGAGGCAAAGAGAGTGTGCTGGTGAGTATCTGGCAGCCTAACAGCTATTGGCATCCAGAAAGACAGAGCCTCAGCTTAGAAGGCGGCTCTGTCAGATTGGCCTGTAGGCGTGTCTGTGGGACATTTTCTAGGTTAATAGTTGAGATGAGAGGACCCACCCTTCTGTGGGCAGGTAGTTCTGGGAGAGATAAGAAAAGTAGCTGAATATGAGCATTAAGAACAGGCCAACAAGCAGTGCTCCTCCATGGCCTCTGCTTCAGTTTATACCTGAGTTCTTTGCCCACATTTTGTTTCATGACGGACTATAAGATGTAAGATGGACCCTTTCTCCCTCATTGGTCATAGATATTGGAAGCAAAGTAGGAAGGAGAGGAAGGCACTGGGATCAAATATCCCCTTCGAAGACATGCCCCCACTGATCTATCTTTCTCCTTGCCTCCTGAAGATTCTACCATCTCCCCATGGCAATCACAGTGATTGACCAAGCCAATGACACACGGGCCTTTAAATGACATCTATCCAAGCATAACTGTGGGTCACCTCTAGAAGCTGGGAAAGGTGAGAAAATCATTCTCTCTTGGAGGCTGTATGAAGAATCAGAACTGCATAACTTTAAAAAAAAAAAAAGGTGAAAAGCTGTTTTCGTCAGAAATAGCATGCTTGGCTTTCAATATCAAATCAAGCCCAACAGGTTCATGTACCACACAAACACCGGGCAATATGAATGCTATAAAATGTAGACTGTAGGCCATGAAAATGTAATCAGTGTCTCTCCTAAGGAATGCTTTGTTAGCAGTCAAAGCCTATCAGGAAAGCTCAAACATGATCCCAGCAACTGGATTGGTCAAGCTCTGTTTAAAGAATGTAATCCATATTCACCATGTCCAAGTGGTGAAAATGGAGAAATGAGTTGGTCAGATCAAAGTCAAGATAAAATGCTGATTTCTAAGTTCTCCGATAATTATCAGGTATTAATAGTTTCCCTTTTCTAGAGAAGAAAGGAAAAGAAGGTTGGACTCCTTCCAGGTCAAGTTAAATGTCACTTGGAAAGGTCGGAACACACTCACACCTGCTTAATGACGGATGCTGTTAAAGAGTGTGCCGGGAGCTCCTTTTGAAGACCCAGTGTGAAGCCCTGGACAGGATGACAAGTATCAGTTGTGACGGGTAATAACTTAGTAACCGCCTAAATGCACATTTTTATGAGACAAGTAACTCTTCTCAGGCAGATTAATGAGGTGTTCCTGTGGGATTCGATATAAACATGAGAAAGGAAAACATCCCACCTCTTGTGTCACCACCTGGAAGGAAGGCTATATAAGCACTTCAAAGAAGAAAAGCCACAGGCTTGGCGTTTAAGCTCGGTTAAGGGTGCTTCGGGTGGTGACCTCAGACTCTTAGAGAGCGTGAAGCTGGACACACACTATGGATACCAAGGGCTCTACAGTAACTATTTCTTCTTCAACCTCACCTCAAAACTGCTCTGGGAATACAAAGTTTAGGACTAGCTCTTCTAACAAGAACTGTTGTCATGATGGTCAGTCAACTGGCCATGCTTTACAAACTCCCCAGGGCCAGAGCAGTCGCTCCAGCCCTTGCCTTTATCGCTGCCCTAACTACTTGATAAGAACCTACAGCTTCCATCCCTGTCTGGATGACTGCAGCTGGTGCACTGAAGGCATTAACAGTCATGAGAAAGAGACCATGCAGATTTTGAATGAACGCCTTGCAAACTATCTGGAAAAGGTGCGGCTGCTGGAAGGAGAGAATGCAGACCTAGAGGATAAAATCCAGGAAGAGTGCAGCAAGGCACTCCCCATCCTGTGTCCTGACTACCTGTCCTACTATACCACAATTGAGGAGCTGCAGCAGAAGGTAAGAGCCCAGCAGGATGCTGAATCAAACTGTGGGTTGACACATTCCACACCAGGGTTATCTGTTCAATTTTATTCTTTCTAGAACCTTCTATGCTGCTATGTTTTTTAAAAAATAAAAAAAGAAACCTTGAGATAGTACAAAAAGGTTTATAGTTCCTTTTGCTTATCAAGAGTATGCTCTGATATTTTATAAACAAATAACTCAGGACTGAAGCCTAATGAGTTGCTACCACATCTTAAATAAAAATAAGAGAACAAGGCTCTGAGTAGCTCTTTCAATTTTTAAAAATTCTCTAAATAGTTTTAGAGTTTATTCATGTTACAATGACTAGTGCCTTTCATACCCACGTTGTCACGGTATTTAAATAGTGTGTCTCTATACCAAACCTGTTTCTTGCCCAATTATCTACTGCTGCTTTCCATACTTAATTTTTATTTTTTCCACAAATATTTACTAAGCATCAACAAAAATGTTCCAGCCACCATTCTAGGCTCTGAGAAAAAATACGTCTGGCCTCAAAATTGCATTCTAGTATGCCATGGTTAATTTGGGAAAAATTAGAAAAGACACTATATTTTAATAGAAAACCATACACAAATAGTTATTAATTGCATGGTTTTTGTTAATCTCTTAGGAAACTAACAGGAACTCAGACTCTCCAATGTTCCCCACATTTCTTAAGCATCTCTCTGAAGAATCAGGAAAATTCTAACTAGTCTCTTGCTAACTAGAATACACAGTCCTTTGGTTCTTAAAGTAGGGGATCCTGGTGTTTGTCTCATTTGTATGTGAATCTCTTAATTCTAGATCTTGTGTACCAAGGCTGAAAATTCCAGACTGGTCTCACAAATTGACAACACCAAACTGGCTGCAGATGACTTGAGAGCCAAGTAAGCCTGCCCAGCGCTGTCACTGGTGATAGACTTCATCCGAGTCTGATTGAAATATTCTCAGAGAGACTATCCCCACATGCACTAAGTTTCCTGCTCCATAGCCTATCAGCAGTAACCCAGAAAAATTCAATGTGATTAAGATTAATAGCCCTAACCTTCACACAGCGCCTCCAGGATGACATAAGGATACATATGATTTCCCCTCAGTGAGATAAGTAAGCTCAATATCTTGTAACCTGGCTCCACGCAGGAAAACCTTGGTAAAATGAGAAAGAAACTTACACTGAAGTATGTGTATGATACAAGAAAGAGCCAAAATGCAGACCCAAGCTTCCTGAGCCCAAACCCAATGGTTTTCTTATATTGTTGCCTTAAGGAGCAAAAAAAGAAAAGTGAATTCCCTCATCTCAAAAGACAGCAAGGTGGCATCATGCTAGTAGGCTAACTTAAGCCTAACAATCAAATTGTGATATGGTTTCATTGCTACAAAGAATAACATCTTCCATAGAAACACAGTGAGAGGCCCAGAGGAGAAAGAAGCAGAAAGTTCTGCTGAGCCTACCTTGTGCATCTACATTCTAATGCCTTGTTCTTTCGCCTTTCTGGCTCTTAAAGCTATGAAGCTGAGTTGTCCCTGCGCCAGCTCGTGGAAGCTGATGCCAATGGCCTGAAGCAGATCCTCGATGCGCTGACTCTGAGCAAGGCTGACCTGGAGGCTCAAGTCCAGACTCTGACAGAGGAACTTCTGTGCCTCAAAACAAACCATGAGGAGGTGAGAAAAAGACCAAGAGTCAGTGCAGGCTGAACCCCTAAAATTAGTATTGGTTCCTTTCAGTTATACATAGCAAAATGTATTCCCACTAGATGTTTCTCCCTAGCTCTGGTCATACTGCTACCACCCATACTATGTTATTTACTATATTACATCTAATGCCATGTGGGTAGGATATTCTCCATAGTGACAATTTTGTCATATTCATTGGTATAGACATCCATGAACAGACTCTGCCACATCCTAATGAGAAAAAAGCCAGTTCTGGCACAAGCTCTTATGAGCAGCCTAGAGATGGTGGTCTTTCCATAAAACCCCACCTCCGTGTTACTGCCTCCATTTTTTTCATTCTATGAGTGGTCTTAAAATTTCTGGAATTCTGATACTGTCAGTCAATATTGTTAGTCAATTCCCTCTTCTTTTTCCACTTGTTTGAGCACAGCCGTACCTGAAGTCACCTTCAGTCACCATAGGGCATCCCAATAACACCTACCAATCATGTGCCGCTCTGTTGTGCGATGGATCCCAGACACAGTGAAAAGAAATTATTTCTGTTAGATCGAAACAAGAACACAGTAGGGAATGGTCATCTGTTCATTAAACAACTTCACATTCTTTTCTTTTCCACAGGAAGTTAATTCCTTACAGTGCCAACTTGGGGACAGAATCAACATTGAAGTAACGGCTGCCCCTTCCGTTGACCTAAATCAAATCCTACAAGAAATGAGATGCCGGTACGAGTCCATCATGGAAACAAACCGTAAAGACGTAGAAGAATGGTTCAATACACAGGTCAGGGAAGCCAACAAGTCAAAAATCAATAAGCTACATACTTCTAGGAGTCCTTCTATAAGTTAGGCTTCCTTGAAAACTACCTGGAATCTCTGTGTTTCAGATGGAGGAACTGAATCAACAAGTGGTGAGCAGCTCTCAGCAGCAGCAGTGCTGCCAGAAGGACATCATAGAGCTGAGACGGACCATAAGTGCCCTCGAGGTCGAGCTCCAGGCCCAGCACCGAATGGTACCCAACAGGCTGACCAAGTCTAACCTTACACTGGTGGCAACAGTCCCAGATGTCTGAGCGTTACACTGTTTCCAAAACTGTATCTATTGGTTAAAGAGTCTGTGGCTAGAAAAGAACTTCATGGTCAAGTAAGTCTTGGAAATGTTAGATTTCATGAAGGTTAGCCTTTCTGCAAGCCAGCCTACGAGATGGCATGGGCCATGGATCTCCAAGGAGCTGTGCAGTACTCAGCATTCCAAAACTTATTTGACTATGGATGTTTTCCCCCTCCTCCCCAGAGGATGTCACAGTGATCATGACCCATGGAAAATACTTTTGGAATCACCGTGAAAGCATTAGGTTTCTTTTAGGCAAAGCATAATTGTAAACTCTCATATTGGGATTATGAAACAAAGTTCTGAAAGAGGTGATGGAAACCAGTCACCAGCTTTACTGGTGACATTCTAAAACCCAAGGTGGTTTTCCCAAGCCTGATCCACACTAAGAGCCATCACACCCAGTTCACAGATGGAGACACTGAGATCCCAAAGCTGTGAGTGTCTTCCCCAAAGTCACCAAAGAAATAAGTCAGGCTAGGATCCCACTGCCAGCACCATCTCTGCTTCTTGAGACTGCGTTTGAGAAATAAGACAGTACTCAAATGTCCTGCTAGGAGAGGCAGACATTAGCAAAATCTTCCCCAGGTTTCATCAGCTGCTACTCACAGGATGTTGGGCAACTCACTGAACCTCATTTTTCTCATCTATAAAAGTTGAGATAACCATATGAATAACCAGGCTTATTAAAACCTAAAATCCCACCATTCTCTGTAGACTGACAAAACGATAGAACAAGAAAGAACGTGACCCATTCCAATTTCAACACTCATGCTTTACTTATAAAGGAGCTGACACACTGGGGGAAATGCTTCTAGTTAAACATTGCTCACTTCCAGCTCTCCAGACCCCCCTTTCAAAGGCTCAAATGCAGGCTGAATGAGGTGTCCTTGTATGATTTTAATGGCTGAGCCTTCAATGAAGTGAAGTGAATTTTTTTTCTCTCTCACAAGCCAGAGGCTGAGATTAAATGGTTAAAAAAAAAAGACAGAGAGATAAACCAGAGAGGAGAGAGAGAGAGAGAGAGAGAGAGAGAAAGAGAGAGAGAG
>NW_021620860.1:253865-293337 GCF_004785775.1 Grammomys surdaster
GGAGAGAGAAAGAGAGAGAGAGAGAGAGAGAGAGAGAGAGAGAGAGAGAGAGAGAGAGATAGATCATTTTTGTTTTGGATTTATTTGGTTAGGAGGTGATAAAGGTGATAAAGGGCTTAGAGAACCCTTAGTACTGTCACAGAGAAGCTATTGTTTAAAATGGCTTTAACCACAGCCTTCTGAGAATTTTAAAGCAGTCATCATCATTAGAATCTGTTTTCCTCCTCTTCCATAGAGAGATTCCCAGGAATGCATCCTGACAGAGACAGAGGCCCGCTACACAGCCCTGCTGGCCCAAAGCCAGAGTCTGATCCATAACCTGGAGGCTCAGGTGGCAGACATCCGAAGTGCCCTGCAAAGACAGAACCAGGAATATGAAGTTCTGCTAGACATCAAGTCCCGGCTGGAGTGTGAGATAGCCACCTACCACAGCCTTCTGGAGAGCTTGGATGACAGGTATGTAAAATTAAAGCAATATAAATGGAAGAGTCACACACACACACACACACACACGCACGCACACACAAACACACAGAAAATGGGGCATCCATCTGAATGGACATAATGGGGAATAAACCTCACAAAGGGTATGCAGAAAGTGGAGGGGCTTCCTATCTGGAGAGTGGACATAAGTTAGATCATTGGCTGTTGTGGGGGGAATTCATCATACACTAACTACCCCACAGTGATCAGTTGCCTCCATTCACTGTGTTCTCTTTATTGTTGTGTGTACACAGCACGAGTATTAAGGGGCACTGTTCGGTCAAAGAACTATAGCATACCAAAGACCACCAGTTACCTAATAAAAATTAGGTATTGTAAAAAGAATGTTTACTGTAAACTACTAGCTACTCCAATTTTCTGGGGGGAAAAAAACAAAACCAACAACATATAGACATCCAAAGGGCACTTTGACACTTCCTGGTGATATGCTAAAGATTCCTCTGTAAGTAGGGTTCAGACCTCCTCTAATCATATGATGAATTCCCCCCACAACAGCCAATGATCTACCTCACCTCCACTCTCCAGATAGGAAGCCCTCCACTTTCTGCATACCTTTTGTGAGGGTTTAGTCCCCATTACGTCCATTCTGACCACATAAATTAAAGCTCAGGAGGGCTTGATTGGTCTAGCCAAGGCTGCCACTGGCAAACAAGAGAGCTGGGCCCCGCCCCTGTCTTTGACTGCTGGTGCAGTGTGGTTCCCACGGAGCTAGAGAAGTTTCACCCAGGTAATACTTCTCAAGCCAGGAGGCTCTCTTCCAATGGATCTGCTCTAATTCTCCATCTTCTACTAACCACAGCACAAAACGAATTAATAAGCATTTAGTGTTGACTGTGTTTGAGTGACAAGTATTGAAAGCTTAGCCACGCCCACCTCCAAAACCATCATTGCCCTTCCCCGTCAGTAAAATTCTGTTGCTGTTCTTGTTGCTGCTGCTGCTATTGTTGCTGCTGTTGTGTCGGTGTTGTTGTTTTTATTTAGGCTTCCCTGTAACCCATGTGCCACTAAATGGGAGCCATCATGCCAGGCCAGAGCTATGGAGTGCTTTATCCCAGTTTATACATCTTCAACACTCCCTGGGATTCACAAACCCTGCCGTGCCTCTGAACCCCCATCCCGGATACTGGTTAAGATATGCACCCTCACCCAGGAGATCAAGGACGGAAAGGTCATTTCTTCTCACGAGCATGTGCAGCCTTGCTACATCACCAGACCTGCCAAAGTCTAGCATCCCAAGGTGATAAGAATGACCTCCACTCATGAAAGAGAGGCCAGTGCATGCTCCTGCCAGAAAGGCTTAAGAAACCCCCAGTCCCTTAAGGTACCTAGTTTCTTACTACTACAGCGGGCCCCCGTCTTTTGTTCTTCTCCTTCCCTAAGTCACTGCTACCAACATGATTTTTCAGTCACATTTCTCTGGATGGACATTTTGTATTGTCACAGGGATGGGATCTGATTAGCTAGTGCCTACACTGCTTGCCTAGCCAGGTGATGGACAGGCAGGTTTTCCTTTTGTTTATTCAAGCCTTGTTTATCTCTGTACCTCTGTAGAGCTAGTCAGACAAGTTCTGGGGTTGGTTTTGGCAGTAGGCACGTGAACATAAAAAGCCACAGCCTTGCCTTCTGAATTCCTTCTTTGGATATAGAGTGAAGCCGACACAGGAACAGAATAAATAAGGAAGATCCAGATGACTAGTCTCCAGGAATGAAACAATGACATGCCTGGATCCTGATGACCTTCGTCACCTCGACCAACTGATTCTCTCTGCTAGTATATTTTCCTGTCATCAAAACATAATTTAAGGGGGGAGAGGAGAGCTTTGTGCATACTCTAGATTCTTTCCCAACTCCAATTTTCATGTTTTATTTTCAGTCTGGGTTTTATTAAATAGCCAAAGCTGACCTTGAACTCACTCCACTCCAGCTGGGACTTACACCTGTGATCCCCTGCCTCATCCTCCTAAGTATCTGGGAGTATAGGCCTACTGGGGCCATCACATATGGCAGGTATCCACAGTCTGAAACATCGGGAACCACACGGCTCTTCTCCAAATATTTCTTTTAAGAATGAGAGTTAGTTGTGTGGGATGTATCCAAGGGTCTCTCTTTAGAGTCATGTTGAAGCAATAGCCTGGGTCCTCTCATTAAATGTTGGCTATTTCTCTTTCTATCCCTCAGGGGGGAGTTTGATATCCTTTTTTTGACAAGGGGCATAGAGCTGGATTTCTCAAGACATAAGACCCGATGTTTAACAAGAACAAAAGAGCTGAGGTTCCTGCTTCAATCCTTCCATTAGAGAGATGGAATTAAGAGCCCAAACTTTCCAAAAGAGCGTTAGTGAGTAATTTCTGCTTGCTAGCAAGAGGTCACTCCAAAGGCCAGCAGCCACCATTCTGCACCAGCCAGTATCAACTTTCAGAGCAGGAAAGTCCTTCTTTGAAAAAAAAATTACTGGACCTTTTCAGATGACCTTGTCAGCTTTAAAAAAAAAAAAAAGTAAGTCAAACACAAATTATAGAGTTCCAAAACTTGATTCTTAAACTTGCCAATTCCCTACCATGTGTCTACATAAAATGTGCAGCCTTCCTCAAACTGATCCCCTTGTTTGCTCACTGAGGGTCACACATATTTCAAAGAGCTGTTGTGGAGAGCACCTGAAACCCATTCTGTACCTGAGCCTTGTGCAGGTTTTGCCGTCCGCTAATTAGCTAGACCTAATTTTCTTTTATCATTGCTTCATTTTAAAATTCTTTCTCTGTAAATTTAGTTATCCAATCATGATTCGGAAGTTTTTAACAATGCTCAGCATTGAAGGGCAACAAAAATAGAACATCTTCTGTGATTATACTCATGATTACACTAAATAAAGCATTTCTGAATTCTTAGAGTGTGTGTCAGATACCAGTTGACGCTCACATCAAAGACATTGGTCTCGCTGGACTCATAGGTCAGCCATATGCTTCCTCCAGAAGAGCAGTGGCTTACATAAAGCAAGTGGAATGCAAATCTCCAGGAAGAGTCTCTTCTGTTGTTAATTTTTCAATGAAATATGCAGAGTAGCTCCTGTCAGCCCCTCACGACACATTAGCCTGCAAGATGGAAATATGGATAAAATAAAGACCTGGTGCTCAGAAACCATGAACAGTCTCCACCCAGTCTGTACGCAACCTTGAGTAAAAGTGATTTAACAACATTGGCCTTGCCTACCATATAATGGGAGGGTTCAATGGGCTAATGAGTATTTTGTAAATGATGTGTTGTGCTAAGGCAGAAATATGTCCTTAGCCCCTAAATTAGACACTAGACATGTGTCATTTTCCCATAGTAGTTTCCTTTTGATTTGACTCAGGGCTAGGCCAGGTAGATCCTGCTTGGTATACACCATCAACAAGACCTGGAAAACTATTTGATAAGAGGTGAGAACGACTTACCTTCCTTTCTTGATTCCATCTGAATCTAGGATTTAGGAATCTCTAACCTCTGACTGATGCAACAATGACAATCTCCATTTATGCCCCAAGTAAAGACACCTTTCTCTTACTCGAATGAAAATACCCCTCATGCCACCACATGCTAAAAATAAAATATTATATATGACCTGCATAATAAAGACAGAATCTGGCACATCTAAGACCTGTAATTGTCTCCTTTGTATAAAAGCATATAAAACTATCTTCAGGATTTTGCCTATGGCCAAAACCATAAAATAAATCAACGTAGTATTAAGTCTAGATTTTTCTAGAAAACTGAATAAGTATCCTATACAGCCACAGTGGGATGTAAAGGGTTTGATTTTTGTCCATTGTTTGTTTTTTTACATGCTTCAGCAACAGGTCAGCAGTATGAGAACTTGAGTTTGGATCCACAGAACCAATATACAAAGCCAGAAGCAGATGCTGGAGAGGCAGCAAGGAGGATTGACGGTGCTTGCTGGCTAGCCAGTCTAGCCAATCAGCACACTATAGGTTCAGTGAGGGACACTATCTGTAAGAAATGAAACAGAGAGTGCTAAGAGAAGACAGCCAACATCAACCACTGCTCCTCCCATGTATGAGAGCACACACGCGCACACACACGCACACACACACACACACTGACTTCTCCCCCATCTTTTTAAGTTAACACAGTAATTGTACATTAATGAGGATGTACTGTGATACATATGCAGGCAGCATGCGCGGATCATCTCCATGTATGCCCCGCCCCTTTTTAACCCTTTCCTTGTAGACTCTGACATTAGCCTTATAGATGACCACGCTCACAGACAGCTCCTCTTCCACATGTCTATCTACATGACTCTAAAATGGGGTAAACCAATAATAATCAATACACTGGCAAAGTTTTTGAACTCATTTGATGATCACACAACCATCCTAACGTAGCTACTATCAATAATCTCATTGAACCCTCGGAGAAACCACTGCTTACAGATGTTAGCACTCAGTGCCTCACAGTGATGAGTGATGAAGGCTAAGTGCTTTCAATTCCATTGTTGTATGATATATTATGCAGTCTCCTCCAACAGAAATTCACATTAGCGTTGGTTGGGTTTTTTTCAGTTCTTCGGAGTTCCATTCCCACTCTCTGTCTCTAAGCAGAAACCATAATGAGCCTTGTGTCATTAGTACCCACAGTCCTCTTTATCCAAGCTCATGGGCTGGGTGAGCTTTAACATTAGAAAGGTGGTTTCATAGCAGCTACTTGGCTTCTTCGTGTCACAGAGAATCTAGGGTCCAGAGGTTAAGACAACTAGACAATGAGAAAATCCAACTCTTCTATTTCACACCCCAACACATCCACATTAGACAGCAGTAAAAAAAACAAACAGGAGGGTCTAATGGAGTCAATCCTGAGCCAATTACAAGACATTGATCTCTGGTTCAGTCCCAGAGGCATCATTTACCTTCTCTCCATATGTTCTAGAGTGTTCATCATAGACTCTTCAAATCAAATATAAACACGGATGTGATTTGACTCACCCTGTTATGTCTAGTCATCTGTATCTATAAACAGGATGTGATGCCAGAAATAACAACCTCAAACCCCTCCTCCAAGTATCTTTTAAAGGCTATAAATGCTGTTGGTGATCTCTACATGATTTTTAGCAACTAGATATAATAGTGTCTTACTATAACTCCTTTGATTCCCATGTAGCTAGCAATGGGAAATGTATCCTACTCTAGGCAGAAATGAGCCTATTTCTTGGCTAAGTTTATACTCACCTGCCCATTCTATTTAAAAAGAAAGTTTTCTCTAATGAAGACGCATTTTAAAAGTAAACGTCCTCTTCAGATAATAGGAAATGAAAAAGAGAATAAGGTTCAGAAACAAAGTAAAGTGTGACACACACAATGAAAATGCTCATTTTAGGAAGAACTCATAGGCAAAGACAATGAGCCTACAAACTACAGAGCCTGGCTTAGCATCAGCATAGACAAGCCTGGAATGTGCTCACTGTTGCAACACTGTAATCAAATGTCTTTTATAGGAAGTGAATCCTTCACCTATTTGGCTGGCTGGAAATACCTGGTCAATGTGTTCATGCAGGATTCATAGCTTCATGGGAACTACCCACGCATGCAGGCAAAGGGAGCAACCCTGTTTGGCAATGAGGGGAAGGTTTGTTTTAATTGGGATGATCCTTTCAGGTTGAGCATCATGCTTGGAGGGTTTTTCTTAGGCAATGCCTTCAAGCTATAGGTTACCATTTCCAGGCTCAGAAAAACAACATAGAAACATACCAATTTTCTAAAACATCTCAGTAAAGGTGTCACAGAAGCAAAGTTTCTGAACAAGTTTTTTGTATCATCCTTTCTCAGACTCTGTTACCTTTCCTTTCTCTTTCCATGATCTCCGCTCCCTAACCTTCTTCTCCTTCTCTGTCATGTATGATGCAACAGCCGAGGAGACATACTGGTATTTCCTGAAGAAACTATCTAAGCTCCTTTACCTGTGTCCTTCTCAAAAGAAAAAATAATCAAGTAGACCTTCCTTCTAAACCAGAAGCAAAAAGTCTGACATCATAGCTCCTTATGGTGACCTTGTGGGACCAGCAGGTGCTTCAGAGTCATGCTGGAAATAGCTTTACTACATTTGGTATCCTAGGCCCTTGGAGAAGCCACGTAACCTACTGACCCAGAAAAGTCAGGGAGAGACTGCACTGAAGCTGTGTGCTTGATCATAGACAACTATCTATCTCCAACTGTAGGCAAGAGTACAAGAGTCCTGTCTGCACATGAGTGAAGATTGTTGATGGGCTCATGGTTTCCACTGACCAACCAGAAAAAAGAACTGTGCCTGCCTGCTTCACAGTCACTGCCTGAGAAACACCTGCTCTGCATTGCAAGAAGTTGTACGGTGGAAGAAAAATAAAACTACAGTTTATTCAAGAGGAATCTGAAACTTGAAGAGGAAAAGGAGACTAAGACAAAGATCCAAAAGAAGCTCTCTAGAAAACTCCAGAAGTGAGACATTAGCAAAAGCTAAAAGGGAACATGCTCATGTCTGATCAAGAAGCAGAATCATGAACTGATTAAGAAGAAAAAAAACTCATCAGATATGGTGGTACGTGCCTTTGATCCCTGTGCCCAGAAGGAAGAGGCAGAAGGATCTCTGTGAGTTCAAGACCAGCCTGGTCTACATAGTGAGACTTTGTCTCAAGAACCAAACAACAGAGAAAAAATAGTTGAATTTAGAAGAGCTGGATCTGATTCCCCAGCTGTGAGATCCTATGGGGGTTATTTAACTTCTCTACTCTACTTCCTTGTCTGTATAATGGTGCTATTAATAGCAAGTACTTCATAGTTTTGGGGTGACAACATTAATTAGTGTATGCAAAGCACTTAGAGCATGTCAGACACCCCATAACATTATTAGTAAGGTGTCCCTCTGATGTTTTGAGGAACTTACATTCCATTGGTAAAGCAAACACACTAGCACCTACAAGTTATCTCACTTAAGCTAATTGACAACAGAACAGCCATCCAAAGGCATCCTAACTACTTCCTTCCACTAGAAAGTGTAACCATGAAATGGCCCAAAGAAAAATGGAACATAGGTCCCTCTCTCCCAGAATGCCATGGAATTCGTTTTGGAAAGGTCTTTCTCCATAATAACTAACCTTCAGATTTCCTGCAGTCAACAGGAAGAAGATGCCCTCTCAAAAAAGGGAGATGAGCTTGAAGTCAGTCTTGCACATACACAATCAGTATTGTGGAAAGCAGAAACAGCAGGGCAGTTCATATGGGTCTGTCAGGCCACCCTTCCCCCAGCACAGTATCTGGTGTCCTTGTTCCTCCTGGTCTCCGTGTTCATTGAAACCAGGTTCTAGAGAAATCAATAAGAAGAATTCTGCAAACCTTTCCATAAATGATCTCACTTACCGCTCAGGATTTCCCTGTAATGCTAGCAATATTTACACAGCTAATAACTGAACCAAGGCTTGGCGAAGTCAATTAACCTTTTCAGTGCCTTGCAATTAGAACATGGCAAAGCCAAAATTGAAACAAATTCATATCCTCTCTACTCCAGATGTCCTTTTGTAGAGGAGTGGATGGAATGCTGAGTGAATGTGTCTTGTTGACAAGAGCACAGTCACATCAGGAACCCCAGAGTCTCAGACCCATGACAAGGCTATAATCCAGGGAAGAATCTTGACAATTTGGGAAGAAAGCTTTCTCCTCCTGAATGACTGAAGCCTGAGGCTGATCTTCTACAAAGACCCTCTACTCTACCAAGATTAGCTGACCCTCCTCTTAGTTCAGCCTTATGTAAAAATTGTGTTCAGCGTGTGCCTCCATCAGAGCTCACAACCCACCTGATGCCGGCCTTTCTGTATGTGTGACTGTCATTTCTTCATTTCCCTATAACCCTAGTCAGGTCAGTTCCATGCCTGGGTAGGTCATAGCATCAAATGGCTTCCATGATTTTTAAAGCTTGTTACTGTAACATTTGTAGATTAACCAAAGACATGAAGGTTCCAGAAATATTTTCTATGAAATTCTAAAGAAAGTAAGCCCTACATACACAACTCAACAGTATATGGTTTGGTCCAGGAAGCAATGGGGCTGAACACAAACATTGAAATATATAGAGTTGGAGTAAGAATATCTGGGGGTTCTCTCTCTCTCTCTCTCTCTCTCTCTCTCTCTCTCTCTCTCTCTCTCTCTGCGTGTGTGTGTGTGTCTGTCTGTCTGTCTGTCTGTCTGTCTGTCTCTCTGTGTCTCTCTCTCTCTCTCTCTTATTCTCTCTGTCTGTCTGTCTCTCTCTCTCTCTCTCATTACTTATTCACTTTACATATTGCTCACTGATCCCTCTCCCTGTCAGCCCTTCTCATAATCCTTCCTCCCACCCCCTCCCCTTCTACTCTGAGTAGGTGCCCCTCCCACCGTATCCCCCCACCCTGGCACATTAAATCTCTGGGAGGCTAGGCACATCCTCTCACACTGAGGCCAGACAAGGCAACTGGTCTCTATCTTATGGCTCCATTGTTGCCAATTAATCAATGTATCTATTCTCAGCTGTAATGAACAAAGTGCTCCCAGCTTCTGATGGAAACTTAGTTACAGATGCTTTGCCTCTGGGTATGGTGGCATTTAAAAGGTGCCATTGTGAGATGGCTCTTGAGAATCACTTTGGTTCTTGGGCGCTAATACTGAATTCAGTACTCTGAATTCACCCACTGAGAACAGATACAGGTTATTGTAAATTAATAAAGGCTATGCTGTGGAGACCTGGAGAGCAGAAGACTGGGCTAGACAGCATCCATCCCACCTCATTCTCAATGCACAAGTCAAGTTGTTGGGCTCACGTGCGTTTATTGCTTGAATATTGGTTCTGCCCAGTGAGCTGCAAAACTGAGAGATCTTAATTGGAGGAACAAGCAGGAAAGGGGAGCCTCATTTCCAGTGTCATTCGTAATGAGTGTAGTGTTGAAACAGTAGCTTCCAGACATCCACGTTTCCAACACTCCACTTGTGGTTTCATAGGAAATTGTGGGTTGTAAGAGCTGTAGAGGACTTGTTGGTTCTGACTTATCTTACAATTAACAGGACACGGGGTAATAGGATGGGATCTCCAGAGTCTATTCCCAGGAACTCTTTAAGAAAAGTATAAATTGGGTGTCAGGGACAGGAGGGGTTATGACAATGGGGAAAGGCAAAATTGTTTGCCCTGTGGCCAGAGAGTGAGGAGAGCCAAGGAGTCATCTGGAGCTCACCCAATCAGGACAGAATGTCCAATGGCTCTAGGTCACTGAGACCACATCCATTGTGCCAATTACAATGCCATCTCTTCATAGCAGTGCTAAGCCTGCACAGTAAACAGCAATTAGTGGTGAAGAAACCCTGTGCCCGGGTGGCCCTGCCTGAGAAGAAGGTCCATAAAAGATGTTGAGAGCTGTGGACAAAGGATAACTCTGGGAGGAGACAAGCTTGAGTCATAATGAAGAGATAACATATTCACTTAAGTCCTAATTGTGGGGCCTGAGGGGACTAGATGTTCAGAAAAGGCAGTGATTCTGTGTCATTTCAACCTTTCCTATAAGAATTAGGTAAATGTGACTTGAAATTCCACAGCTGTGTGACGTCTTATAGAAATGCATGTTCTAATTTTTAAAAAATACCTATAAACTGGGTAACTTCAGATTTGGAAAGTAAAGCTACTATGATTGTCTGTGCTGTTGCACCAATAAAGAGTCATACTCAACGCATGTATTGGAATGTTTACAGATAAGACTGAAAATATTCTATCTGTTTTAATTGAATCTTCAGAAAAAATAATCACTAGAGTTCCTTTCATATGTGTGCATGTACACATACATACATACATACATGGCACATACATATGCACACTGTAACAAGTTATCATTGACTTAGTGGTTCAAACTCACACACTTATTACCTTCCAGTTGTTTTAAGTCCAAGGTATTGGCAGAGCTATGTTCCTTCCTGAAGGGCCCAAAGGAGCATAGAGTCCCTTACCTCTTCCACCTTCTGGCTGCTGTGCCTTCCTCGGCTTGTGATCTCCTTCCACAGTCAAAGCGAGGGAATGCATCACTCTGAACACTGCAACCCTCTCATCTCCTTCTCCAACTCCTCCCTTTCCCCCTTCAACATTAGAGATGACGTTGGCCGACCTACATGATTGAGGATAATCTCCTAATTCTAAGGTCAGTTGATTAAGAACCTTAATTCTGTCTAAAACTCTAATTCCCCTTTGCCACCTAGTACATCCCATTCACAAGCTCTGGGTATTATAATGTGGACATCTGGGGAGTGGGTAGAATTCTGCCTATTGCACTTACACTTGCTTATGATAAACCAAATGAGGGGAAGGGAAAGAGGAAGAGAGTAGACAAAAGGAGAGAAGAAGAGAGGGAGGAAGGGAAGGAAGGAAGGAAGGAAGGAAGGAAGGAAGGAAGGAAGGAAGGAAGGAAGGAAGGAAGGGGAGAGGAAGAGAGGGAAGGGAGAGGGAGGGGAGGGGAGGGGAGGGGAGGGAAGAGAAGCTGAGACCCCACTGTTATCTCTCTAAAACACCAGCACTCAAACTTAATACTGATATGAACAGTGATGAAGACATGTGTGCCTGAACCTTCTGACCAATCAAGATTCTGTGCAGTCCTTCAAGCCTCGGGGAGCACAGCTAATACAAGGATAAAACCATGTTTAAGGCCTCATCATAACTAATAGTTTGCACTTGTAAACATATTCCATAGCCTTTAGAGATCATCTTTTTATAGCAGCAGCAACAACAATTAACCTTTATTGAGCATTTACAATGTGCCAAAAGGCTAAGTGTTCTCTGTGTGTTTTTTCTAGCAACATCTCATTTTACAGACAGAGAGCATGAGGCAGTAGTGGCTCCTAACTCACCAGAGTCATTCATACAGTGGCCGAGCTAAAATTCATTTCCAGGACAGTGGGTCTCCCAGCTGTGCACTTCCAAACATTAGGCAAAATCTGCCTCTTCCTTTTAGGACACAATATGTACTTCAAAATAGCTGACTCTCTAATTGTCTGGTAAATAATCTTGGGGTAAAAGAAAAGGTACAATTATCTGATACAAAGTTTATCCCAAGGTCAGTCTTAGCTGTTATCCCCTGACCTCTCTTACAATTCTTGGACAAAAATTAAAGAAAAGGTCCTAACCATTTAAGAATGGCAGAGACTGGAGATTAGAAGGAAACTGTAGATCTAACAGAGGAATGTGGGAATGGCTGTCACTTGCTCAAAAGGCATGGAAAAATCCAAGTCCTCAAGGAAGAGCAGCAAGACTGGTTTACTGTGCACCACCCTATTCTATGCCCTATTTGTTGTAACACAGGGCAACATATAGAATGTTCTCGTAGCTCTTTCAAAAAGGCAAAATGTGCTTATCCCAAAATATAAATAGTTCCCAACAGGTAGCACAGTAAAGGTGAGATACAATATACCAAAGCAGAAATTGGAAGCTGTATTTAAGATATTTACATCAGAGACAGGGGGGAAGAAGAGGAAGAAGGGAGAGAGGGAAACAGAGAGAGAGAGAGAGAGAGAGAGAGAGAGAGAGAACTCAAAAGGCACCAAGGTCACTGAAATGATTTCTCTCTCTCTCTTTCCCCCCTCCCCATCCCTATCCCCATCCCCCCTCCCACCCACCTCCATGAAAATAGTTTTCTCAGCAAATGATATCCAAAGCAGAACACAGGAGGTTGAGAGATAACCCAGTCAATAAAGCGCTTGCCACATAAACATGAGGATGGTGAGTTTGGATCACTAGCACCCACCCATGTAAAAGTCAAACACAGGTCTGTAATCTCAGTGGTGTGGTCAGTGAATGACAGGCAGACAGATCCTTGAAGCTATCTTGCCAGCAAGTCTCCCTGGAGTGTGAGCTCCAGATTCAGTGGGAGATCTTGTCTCAGAAAACTAAGGTCGAGTGTTACAGAGGAAGACATCCAACGTGAGCCTCTGGCCTGTAAAGAGAAGCTCTTATAAGCATCACCTGACAATAAAAAAGCCAATGACCAATGAGCTGAGGCAGGAGATAGAAGATGGGACAATGGCAGGAAGAGAGAGGATTCTGGGAAATAGTGAGAGGCTCAAGAGATTTGCCCAGGAACACTGAGGATACAGACGTAAACCAGCAGGTAGTTAAACTCACCATAGAATAAAGAGGAGATTTGCCCAGATTTGGACACATGAAGCTGAGGAGAGGCAACTACTCATGTGGAAGACATAGAAATGGGCTTTAAATGGATTAGATAAGTTATAAGCTAGTCAAAGAATGAGCTGAAGCGTATGGCCAAGGCATTTATTAGTAAATAACTAGTCTCAGAGTCATCATTCTGGGAGCAGGGGATAGAAGGAAATTTTGATTTATTTTTCACACTAGCCTCCATATACACACACACACATATCCATGAACATGTGACATCCATACATCACACAAACACACAAAAAAGAGAAAGTGGAATGAAGCTATAGGCTTTGTCTTCCTAATCAACATATAATCACATGTTGTGGGATGCTGTACATTTCAACATGGGTGATGACCGAAGAGAGCGACCAGGGTTCCTACCACATTGTTGCTCCTTTCTTTTAGGAAACTCCAAGGTGTTGTCTTTCCATTTTCCTCAGATATATATTATCTGACCAAGGTCTTACTATGCAGCCCTAGCTTGTCTGAAGTTCAATAAGTAGACCCATCTAACCTCAAACTCACAGAAGTCCACCTGCTTCTGTCTCCCAAGTGCTGGATTAAAGGTGTGTGCCACCATGCCTAGCTATTTATGTGTTTCAATAGTAGTATGCACCTCTTATGGACAATGTTGTGTATATTACCCAGTTTGACTTCCCACATGAGGGTTGAAGTAAAAGCCTGTGGTCATGTGGTCAGGCAGGCTCTGGTTGCTTCACCACTGTTTTAAAAGACAACATCAAGCAATGCTTTATCTTATCATTGTTTTAATTCTTTCATTTACTTAAAAAAACAAATAATAAGTCCATGGTTCTCTAGTTACTTATCTATAGAACAAGGCCAGAACCTCTAACGAAAGAATGCTTTAGTGGAGCATATGTCCTTGTTATATGTTAGAGCATCTTCTGGGTATATGCCCAGGAGTGGTATAGCTGGGTCCTCAGGTATGATATGTCCAATTTTCTGAGGAACTGCCAGACTGACTTCCAGAGTGGTTGCACCATCTTGCAATCCCACCAACAGTGGAGGAGTGTTCCTCTTTCTCCACATCCTCACCAGCATCTACTATCACCTGAGTTTTTTATCTTTGCCATTCTGACTGGTGTGAGGTATCTCAGGGTTGCTTTGATTTGCATTTCCCTGATGACTAAGGATGCTGAACATTTCTTTAGGTGCTTTTCAGCCATTCATATTTCCTCAGTTGAGAATTCTTTGTTTAGCTCTATACCCCATTTTTTAATAGGGTTGTTTTGTTGTCTGGAGTCTGATTTCTTGAGTTCTTTGTATATATTGGATATTAGTCCTCTATTAGATGTGGGATTGGTAAAGATCTTTTCCCAATCTGTTGGTTGCTGTTTTGTCTTATTGACAGTTCCTTTGCCTTACAGAAACTTTGCAATTTTATGAAGTCCCATTTGTCAATTCTTGATCTTAGAGCATAAGGTGTTCTGTTCAGGAAATTTTCCCCTGTGCCTAGGTATTCGAGGGTCTTTCCCACCTTCTCTTCTATCAGTTTCAGTGTATCTGGTTTTATGTGGAGGTCCTTTATCCATTTAGACTTCAGCTTTGTATAAGGAGATAAGAATGGATCGATTTGCATTCTTCTACATGTTGTCCTCCAGTTGAACCAGACCATTTGTTGAAAATGCTGTTCTTTTCCCACTGGATGGTTTTAGCTCCTTTGTCAAAGATCAAATGACCATAGATGTGTGGGTTCATTTCTGGGTCTTCAATTCTATTCCACTGATCTTCCTGCCTGTCTCTGTACCAATACCATGTAGTTTTTATCACTATTTCTCTGTAGTACAGCTTAAGGTCAGGGATGGTGATTCCTCCGGAAGTTCTTTTATTGTTGAGAATGGTTTTTGCTACCCTAGGTTTTTTGTTATTCCAAATAAATTTGAGAATTTCTCTTTCTAACTCTGTGAAGAGTTGAGTTGGGATTTTAATGGGGATTGCATTGAATCTGAAGATTGGCAAGATGGCCATTTTTACTATATTAATCCTGTCAATCCATGAGCATGGGACCTTTATTTATAATAGCCAGAAGCTGGAAAGAACCCAGATGTCCTTCAACAGAGGAATGGATACAAAAAATGTGGTACATTTACACAATGGAATATTACTCAGCTATTAAAAGCAATGAATTCGAGAAATTCTTAGGTAAATGGATGGAACTAGAAAATATCATCCTGAGTGAGGTAATCCAATCACAAAAGAACACACATGGTATTCACTCACTGATTATTGGATTTTAGCCCGGAAGCTTAAAATACCCAAGATTCAACTCACAAACCACGTAAAGCTCATGAAGAATGAAGACCAAGTGGAGGTGCTTCAGTCCTTCTTAAAAGGAGTAACAAAATACTCAAAGGAGCAAATATGGAGACAAAGTGTGGGACAGAAACTGAAGGAGGGGCCTTCTGCAGACCATTCCACCTGGGTATCCATTTCATGTGCAGTCACCAAAGGCGGACTCTGATATGGATGTCAGGAAGTGCATGCTGATAGGAGCATGACATAGCTGTCTCCTTAGAAGTCTGCAAGAGTCTGACATATTCAGAGGCAGATGCTCACAGCTAACCATTGAAGTGATTATGGGGTTACCAATGGAGGAGTTAGAGTGAAGACTGAAGGACTTGAAAGGGTTTGTGACCCCATGAGGAGAGCAACAACACCAACCAACCAGAGCCCCCAGGGTCTAAACCACCAGCCTGGGAGCACTTAGGGAGGGACCCATGGCTCCAGCGGTATATGCAAGGGAGGATGGTCCTGTCAGGTATAGGTGGGAGAGGAGATCCTTGGTCCCATGAAGGCTGGCAGCCATGTGTGGGGGAATTCAAGGGTGGGGAGGTAGGAGGGGGGGTAGGTGGGGGCACATCCTCATAGAAGCAGGAGGAGGGGGGATGGGATGGGGGTTCCTGAGCAGGAAGGGGGGGAAAATGGGGTAAGGGGATAACAACTGAAATGTAAATAAAATATCCAATAATAAATAAATAAATAAATAGAATGCTTTAGTGGACTATCTGGGTACTCCCTTCTTAAAGGCTACTGATTAGCACATGTATCAAACTGAATGGTCCAGCTAATATAATAAGTGTGCTTATTGCACACTGCTGGCTAGACAATTCAGCATGCATAGTCTACAGCACCATAAAAGCCATACATTTAATTTTACTTTAATGTCATTTTTGTCACAGTGGAGAAGTGGTTGACATTATGATGCCACCCTACCAGCTCTGTGGGTTTCACTAAACCATTCTGCTACCAAAGATCACAAGCTGATCACCAAATACTCTTCTTACTGTCCCCATGTGCTCACTCCTGCTCTCATTCACATTCCACAAGGCCCAGGATTTTCCACGACCCTGACACTGAAGAGCAAAACACATCACAGAGCTGGGAAATCTGGAATTGCCCACTGTGGGTGTCTGTCGATCTCTGTCAATCCCGATGAACACAAAGGTCTCAAAAGGAAGCATCTGGAGGCAGTCCTGGTTCCATCTCTGTTCTCTCTGCTCTAGTAACTCATCACAGGTTTGTCGAATGAATGAATAAATGATGAATGAATGAATGAATGAATGAATGAATGAATGAGTAAATGAATCTTTTTTTAAGAAAAGAAGCTTGGGTGGCTAACAACCAGCTGTAACTCCAGGCACAGGGGAATCCAACTCCTGTTTCTGGCCTCTGGGAACACTGCATTCACATAATATACAGACATATATGCAGGCAAAATACCCATACATATAGAAAGTAATAAATAAAAACTTAAGGATGGAAGGATGGAGGAAAAGAAGAAGAAGAGGAGGAGGAAGGAAGAAGAAGCAGAATATAGACAAAATACCCATACACATAAATAAAATTTTAAAGATGAAAGAAAGGAGAGGGAGAAGGAAAAGGAGAGGAAGGAGAAGGAGGAGGAGGAAGAAGAGGAGGAGGAAGATTTGCAGAGTCAACCAAATAAATGGCTACATTTCAGATCCCCAGACTATCAACTAGGGGTGGATTCTGGTATGTGGAGACAAGCAGAAACTCTCCCCAGCTCCCACTGGCCCTGTCACAACAAGAACTTCTGGGCTAAAAGTAAAACCTGTGAAAGCAAGATTTTAGGCCTATTACATGAGGTAATGCCTCAGCCAACCAACACCAGGGATCCTCAGAATGTCTCCTTATGTGGCAATAAAAAAAAGAAAGTAACAATAAATGTTGAACCTCAAGGATTATTAATGGCAGCAGCCTTTGTAGAAGAGATTTGGATGATTAGCTGCCATACTTGCTGGATTAAAGTGCTAATAAAGAGAAAAGAAAAGAGTGAAATCACTTCAGTCTTTCGAGAATACACCCCACCCACTGGTGGACAGCCATTGTTCTTACGTCACCTGCAATGAACACACTCACCTCAATAGGCCTGGCACTATGACAAAGGAGTGCAAAATAACCCGATGTTTCTAAAGCTAGGCTTACAGCATGGCATCTCAGCACTCCTTTCAAAGACCTCACACAGCTGTGACCTTTGCTTACCGTCTCAGAAAGGTTTGGTGTCATCTGAGAAGGAGAAGGGTGACCTAGGCCTTCTTTTGTGGATAAAAATGACAAAGGAACAAACAACGTGCGATTCTTAGTATCATCTGATAGGCCAGACCACTCCTCCTTGGCATAGACCCATGTATGGAATGACAGACATGTGGCCCAGATGATGGTGACAGAGCCACCATGAGGTGACAAGACCTTGACAACCAAGAAAAGGTGGCTTTCTGTGAAGGTGGTGACACTGAATTGCTGTGTCCTCATGAAAACTGGAATCATGATAAAGTGCTGAGCACTCAGGACCAGACCCTTATGTGACAGGCCAGATCGCAGGGGAACACTGAGCTAGATGGAAAAAAATGCATGGGAAGGAGAGATCTAGTTGTGACTTAAAAAGCTAGCACCCCAGCCCTTCTGTAAACTTGTCTCAACAGTGGTCCTTCCTTTCTTTTCGTTAGGAGTTGATTTGGCTGTAAAATGAGGACATGAACTGTGAACGGGTGGTCCAGTAGTACATTCCTATAAAACATGGAGTTCCTAACAGCCCTGGTATTTAGTTGGCAACTAAAGAACATCAGAAGAGAACTCTAGAAGGTTTACATCAGTGGACACTAACCTCTTCATTACATCTTTTCCTGCTCATGCTAGGATCCCAGCCCCTGGGAGGCTGAGGAAGGAGGATCTGTGTGTTCAAGGACAGCCTGGGTCACACAGTGAGATCCTGTTTCAAATAAATAAAGAGGGAAAAGAAGAGAAAGAAGTCAGTGAACACTCAACCTCCTTGGAAAAGGGAGGTGGGAAGAAGATGGTAAGAAAATTACATACAGTTTTCAAGATTTTTACTAGCTTTTTATATTCAATCTGCAGGATTCCAAGTTTTAAAATCTCAGCATAACATTAAAGCACTAAATTAATTTTTTCACCTGGGATTTTTTTTGTCCTAAATGAATGAGGCACTACAGGAACTGAAGTATTAGTGATCACCTGAAAGTGGCATAGGTGTTTTGTCCCCCTGCAGACAACAGGAAATACTCAGCACTCTCTGTGAGACATTCTCACCAGAAAAGTGAACCCTAAACCCTCTGAAGCCTTCAAATCTGTTTGCCAGCTTACAAGAACCACATGGGTCAGATGATCGTGTGTTTAAAACCTCTCTAATTCAGTATTTAGGGAGGTTAGGCAGGATTTGTATTTCCAGCTCTTCTTTGTGGACAGAACTTTCTACCCCTTCCCAGCTGTGTCCCAGTCTCGGGCCCTCTCTCACCAGGCCATTAGGGAATGCGTACGACTTTAACCTCTCTTGCCTGTAACCAGCATCCTTTTCTGCTCATTTTGTCTCACAAAGGCTTCTCCACAGATCCCACTTCTGCTTTGGTGCCTTCTCAGTACCAGCTTCAGCAATCGTTCCCGCCACATGTTGAAACATCAGCAAGTTAAAGCTGAGTCAAGCAGTGCTTTGGCCCTTAAGCACTTCAACAGTTAAGAGGCAGGATGACTAGGCCATGGTTTGCCATGTGCAACAAATGCGCCTTTCGGTCATGTATTCATGTGTCTACATTGCCTAAAACACAGACATAGACCTTAATGCTCGCTGATCTACAGTCTGTGTATATGATCCCACTGCGTTACAAATTATGTTCTCTTCCTCAATTCCGGTATCTCTGCTTCATCCCATTTCTTATCTCTGCCTCTTCCCATTTCTCATTTCTTCTCTTAAAAATCCCAGATGCTATTTGATGGCACTTATCTGTAAAGCCCTGTCCACCTCTGTAACCTATGACTATCAGTGTCCTATAAATAAGTATCAAATTATTTCTTGCTTTTGAAGTTACAATTAAGGGGCTGGAGACATGATTCAGTGAATAAAGCCCTTGCATGGAGACCTAAGTTCAATCCCCAGCACCCATGTAAATGACAAAAGGGTTTGACAAGTCTGTCTGTTATCCTAGCATGGGGGGGGGGGCAAAGACACGAGATCTCTAAAGCAAACCATCTGGGTAGACTAGCCAAATCAGGGATCTATTGGTTAACTGAGGACTCTGCCTCAATATAAGGTGGAAAGTGATCAAGGCCTGAGGTCAGCCTCTGGTCTTCACATCCACAAACATGTAAACATACATGTGTACACACATGCGCACATATTACACACATACACACATAAAAATCAAATTTTAAAAAAGTTTCCACCTTGGTTATTTTTGCACTTCACTCTTTCATCAAACTTACTTCTGTGATCTTAAGTCAATTTTACTCCTTCATGGGGTTGGGTTTGGTTTGATTTCTTCCCCGCTCACCCATCACTGTATACCTAAACTATTCGGAAGCAACTCAGAGCCAACTCTGTAAGCAGGAGTCTGAGACACCACACTAAATGCCTCACTCCTTCCTGTTGTCTCCTTTGACCTAGACAAACAGAAGGAAATCAGTTTCATTTGGCCCTCGTTCCAAATGAGCACAATGACCAATGTTGTATCACCATCACCATGGTTACTAAGTTTTACTTCAGTACATGTTTTATTTTTTTGTAGCCCTTCCAGCCAGTGGATAATGGCATAGGAATTTTGCCCAACATTCTGTCATCTGTACAGAAATGTCATACTTGGTAAAAAAATACATTTGGTGATCATTGTGGCCATTCAGCCACTAAAAGGAGAAGGGGGCCCTGGCATGCTTCTTTGGTGGGATAGTAGCCTTTCAAAGGCACAAACTGTGCTCTGGGTTATGGCTGCTTCCTGCTGGCTACTGAGATGCTCACATGCCACCCATGCAACCCCTCAGTACCCAGCCTCTCCAATGAAACACTCGGTTCCTTCTTATGACCATGTCTCAGCTCAACAGATGAAACAAGGGTAGAAATTACAAATACATTTAGCTAGAACTATCACACAGAGGAATAACTATAGTCATGAACAGCTGGACTACACGGAAAATCTTGAACAAGATGACAAAATCCTGGACACCTGCTGGAAAAGCAGGAGGACATTCATCCGGAACTATTTAAAATTAGTCTTTAAAATGTCGTGTCATCTTTCCAAAATTATTCCAGTCATCCCTGTCTTTCACAATGATCAGGCTAGAGAGTGTCTGAAAGTGGTTGATCGGGCTTTAGCAAGGTTTGCCTCTATGCAGTGAAATCAGAGTCTTTCTAATCCTCTGTCTTGACTTTCACGTACTAACTGAATTTTTGTAGTGAGCACATATCATTTTTTATGCACCCAAAACCAAACGTATCATTTCTTTTGAAATCCAGTAGGTTCTCCATAGAAGGTGAAGGAAATTTGCTCTATGGTAGACTCCAAGAGACTGCTTCTCCCCAGTCCTCTCAGATTACACCATCAAGTCTCCCCCACCCTGTTCCAGCTACGCAACACAAAAAAACCAAACCCAAACCAAACAGCATTTTGTTCGAGGTTAATTCTTATAAATCAAAACCCACACATACTGTTGTAAAATGAGACAGGAGCCAAATATATGGGCTAGTTAAGTCACAGCTTCTCAGACACACCTGGAGTGACTGGCGATGGATCGATTCCATTCAGATTCTTGTGAAAGAATTTAAAGGTGCAGCCTGGACCTTGTACTCACTGGAGGCAGGGTTGTATTTTCCTCCTTCCAGGGGCTGGGTCCATGTCAACAGAACCCAGAGACTACCACAAACCTGAGTCAAAAGCCAGTGATGGTTTCTGTGTACGTCAAAAGATGACTTCTTGCCAGTCAGTCTGTAGTTTACTCAGTTGCTGAGTCAGAGATTTCAGTATCGATGTGACCAAGGACCTCACAGAAGCAACCTAAAAAAGAAAAAAAATCATTCTGGCTCATGGTTTCAGATAGTCTCAGTCCATCGTGGTGGGAAAAGTGTAATGAAATTCATGGAGTCGAGCACATGTGGCAGAGACGCAGTGGTAGATAAAGAAGGGGAGGAAGCAAGGCCAAAATTGGGGAGGTTACTGTGAGGAGGTAACCTCCCAACGCCTTCCCATGGTAGCCTCTATCCATCAGCTATTCCCACTACCTAAAGGTCTCCCAGCCTTCCAGAGCAGCAATGCCAGTTGGGAATATTCAAACCTTGAGCCTTGGAGGGACATTTCAGATTCAAACAGCAACACTTCCACTAGTTTAACTGGCTCCCTCCATCTCTCTTAGTCTTTTTTCTGTTGGTGTAGCAGAATAACTTAGAGGTTAATTTCTTACAATTCTAAAGCCCATGGAGTTCAAGGCTGAGGTGTCACATTTGGTGAAAGTCATATTGCCTGTGGGGAGTCTCTGGAGAGTCCTGCTACAGGACAGGTTATCAAGTGGTGAGAGGAGCCAGAGACGGGCCAGACTGCAGTTTACAACAGAGTCACCCTCAAGATAACCTACTAACCAACCAACCCATTAATACATAGATTAATCCATCCATGAAGGCATAGCCACTAAAGGCATCACTATCTAACTACCTCTTAAAGGTCTCGCCTGGTACCACCTCTGCATAATTTACAGTACGGATTAAATTCCAGTGTGAATTTAGGAAGTAACATTGAAGCAAAGCACTACCTTATTTTTCTTCTTCTTCTTCTTTTCTCATTGGGGATGTAAGTGTTCCCAAGCTCCCCTTCTAAGAACCACTGAACTTTCTTCAGTCACAACTATAGCTTTCCAGCAGTTTGGTGGAAAAATAAGGAAAATCCAGGGTCCTTCTTTGGTCAGTTTTTGATGAAGGGGCAGAAGGAGCAGGTCTGGTGTGCTTCAGTGTTTTTATTTATATTCAAAATGGGCTATAATTGGATTGGCTTTTCCTACTTGGGTAGCTTACACTGCTCACAGGGATAGGAGAACATGGCATGGGAAGGTCTGCGTTAGAGTTCTAACTTAGAAAATGTCAATCCTGAGTTTAAGAAACAACACTTAAACATCACAAAAACATGTCAGTGTTCCCATCTCTGACCAGGCAGTGGTACTTAGAAGGTAAGTAACCCTGCATCCCATAAGGCTCCAGTCTCAGAGGCACGTAACAAATGTGCTGTGTAGTGTAATCAGTAGTGAGAGGGTTGGCCCTGGCTTGGCTGGCAGAGGTCTTGCCTACTGTGTCAACAGCTCTAAGACTCCCAGCAGGACATAGAGAACATTGGGCTCATGCCTGCAACACTCAAGAGGTAGAAACAGGAGAATCACAAGTTCAAGGCCCTCCTCAGCTACACAGCAAGTTTAAGGTCATCCCCAGCAACATGAGACTCTGCCCTCCAGTATGGGAAGAGTAAGAATGACCCTCACTAAGCACAGGAAGAACCTGGACCCTGTGGTTGCTCTGGCTTCTGTGGTAGAGCAGAGATACCAAGTGGCCCATTCTGTTGGAAGACCTTCAATCTATGTGAGGTCATGCCCTCTCAGCAGGGCATCAGATTCATTCCAGAGAATTCAGAAAACAGTTACTGAAGGACCTTTGAATCCGTCTTTCCAAGGAAGAGGCAAAGTCGTGCACTAATTACACTGTGCATGCAAATAACCCTGAATCATTCACCTCGGTGAAGCCCTGGTCCTTTATCTGCAAAGTGTATGATAACTAGACTGGGGGTGGATGTCAGTAGGAAAGTGTTTGCCTATCCCTGGTTATAGATTCCATTCTCATTAGCCCCCTACACACACACACACACACGCACGCACGCACACATGCACGCACAAGTTGTTATAAGGATTGATGGGCTGAAAAGGACCATTACCATTAGGGAAGAAGAGCTGTACAGGACATCTTCATGACTGACAACAGTGCTATGTGGCAGGGAGAATCCCCCTATGGCTTCCCTAACTCAGTTCATCCTCCCTATGTCCCCTACAGGCCTCGTTTTTCCTTATCTGTGAAGTTAGTGGCATTGAAGAGTAACACCAAAATTTCTTCTGATAGCTGACATTTTTTTTGTCTCATGTTTACCCGTGGCTCATGTTTGTGTGAAGGCGGGGGAGGATGAGCACACCAAAAGGCACCAAAGGACACTGGGGGTTCTACTCTGTCACTTTCCACTTTATCCCATTGAGACAGAGTCTCTCGTTGAACCAGGAGCTGCACTGGTGACCTCCAAGCCCCAGAGATCCTCCTGTCTCTGCACCCACTATAACAACAGTAAGGTTATAACAGCAACACCACACATAGGCTCTGAGGAGTTGATCCCTAGTCCTCCAGCTGACCCAGCAAGAACCCTGGCCTTCTGAACTATCTCCACATTTTATTTCTACATCCTCTTTAAATGGAGTCACCAGTAACAAGTGCAGAGTCCCTGCCTCAAACTACATCATTATTCATTTCAACCTTTACCTTGACAGGAAGCTAAGATGCAGCAAGCACGTCAGACCACGACAGGCTTCGTGTTTCCATAGTCCCTGCTGTAGGTCGCATACAAGCCAATGGTCTGAGGACTCAACCAAAAAGAAAAAAAAAGAAAAAAAAAACAGGACCACCCAGTGCTGCTAGTCAAATAGCGAAGCTGTATTTCTTCTCTGGAGCCCAGGGACATCCCAGGCACAGGCTGGCTTGTTTGGTTTTGAGGTGTGCTGGGATGAAAGGCATCCTGGAAGCGGAAGGCCGGTCATTCATTAATTAATTACGACTGTAATTGAGGGTTTGTTCTGAAGAGTGATTCCTTTGAAATTACTTTCCATCAAACAGCAACAGACACAAAGGAATCAGATATTCAGAGCCCTCTCTGTTTCCTTCCGCAAGGGAGCAGATTTCTTCCAGGACCTGAGATTCTGGTTTGTTCTGGTTCTAACCTTGTAAGTCTTTCTTACCCAGGTATAAGAGGTTTTATCTGGAGAGCTCTGTGTGTGTGTGTGTGTGTGTGTGTGTGTGTGTGTGTGTGTGATTAATGTTTGATTTTTTTTTTTTAAAGAAAATCTATACCACACCAAACAGTGTTATTGTGGACTTTAACCTGACCTTTTTTGGGCGGATGTACATTGGAAAATTTCCACTGCGAGATTAGAAAGACATCTGAGACGACAGGCTACCCACCTGATGCCCTCGGCCACGCCTCCAGGTTACCACTGAGAGGGAGGCGGTAACTGGCATATTCATGTGGTTCTAAACAACAACAGCAGAGTGTGTTGGCCCAGGGGCACTTCAGGATTGACCAAGAGGAAACACACATTGCACAATGATAGGATCTCGTCGGTACAGTTGTCAGAGAAGGAAACTCCCACAGCAAAGGGCATAAAACCATCCCAAGCAGTCTGAGGCAGCTCAGTCCTGTTAGTGTCAGAGAGCTGAGATAGCCCTGCTCCATACACAGATGGGACCATGAACTCCAGCCAGAGCTTTAACCAGAGCTACTCGGCCTCTGTCCACAGCCTCGGAAGCACCTGGGGGAGGCATGAGAGCTGCCACAGGACCCCAAGTGTCCATGGAGGCGCAGGGGGTGTTCACATCTCCCTTTCCTTCACCACACCAGGTTGCCTGCCTCATGGAGGGTCATGGGGATCTGGAAGAAACGGTCCCCTGCTAGGTGGAAATGGCAAGGCCACCATGCAGAACCTCAACGATCGCCTGGCCACCTACCTGGAGAAGGTGAGGGCTCTGGAGGAGGCCAACTCGAAGCTAGAAAGTCGCATCCTTCAGTGGCATCAGGAGAAAGAACCCAGCAACAGAAAGGATTATTCCCAATATGAGGAAAACATCAGCCACCTGCAGGAGCAGGTAAGACACTGAGAGACCCTGTAGCTCACCATGGTACTGCCATACCCAGGGAGGATAGGGGAGGGGGAGCTGGACAGTGCACATGCCAATTCCCAGAGCAAATAGCAAAAGAACTTGGCTCAAGTACTGCTCACCTAAATCTTACTGCCATACCTAAGTATGGGAAATCTGTTTGTAAAAGTAATTTCCTTTCTACAAATGATGTAGAAACCAGACAGCAAACATTTCAGAGTTATTACAGACTATCTTTTAAATAGAAAAACTGCCTGGTTTTCTACACACTTTAAAACATGGGGAAAAACTTAGGAGTGTCAGGCAGTCGGTCACTGGGCAGGTATCACGTAAGATCCAACGTCATCGAAATGATAAGGGCTACTCTGTGAGGTGCACCCTCGGTACACAAGGCCTAGGAGAGAATTTGCTTTCAAATCAGATCAGTTCTGCTCCACCTCAGAGTCCTGGCGACAGTGTGACTCTCTATTAACAAAAGGCTGAGTTCTGCCACTGTGTAGATCACGTGGGAAAAGCTGTCACACTCCACCAGGCAGATATATCTCGATGACATCCCCGGCTATTTTTCTAGAAGCTGCTAAGAGATAAAGTTGCTCACACTTCTGAGTAAGGCATATTGCTAGAGGGGAAGGATGATAAAATTGGACATTTAAAAATTGGAGAGATGGGCTAGTCTACGGAGATACACTTGCAAAAACAATAACATGCTTCTCAACCAAACACCTAAAATGCTCAGCTCCTACCTTCTGGGGTGCCTGGATACAAGTGGGGGGGGGGGCGAAATCATCTCACAGTTGTGTTCTTAAAGCTAAAACCTTCCCTTTGTATGAAGGACTTCCAGAAAAATCCCCGTGGAAGCGTGATTTAACTCCCCCCACCTCCGGAAAGGAAAGGCCATCTCAGGCTTCCAATATTAATGCCATATTATTTCACAATGCTCAGCCATCTTTGCTTGAATGTAGGAAGGACCAATCAAGATAATATAAAATCTGTCCTTGTAATGACCCCTAATTATTGAATAATCGGCCTAATAACCAAGTGCATAATTGCCTTAACTACAGAGTGCAAGGTCGTCTCTGTGAAGAAAACAAGGTGACTCAACATCCTCACGCTGTTTTTCGTTTCATGAAGTTGCTTTGGTTTTAGAATGGAGGGGAAAGATGATGTCTGCAGATGGAGAGCCGGGAGCAAGACTCCCAAAAGAAATACCAGATTCTACCTGCTCCAACAACAGACAGTCCGACCAGAGAGAGAAGTAGGGAGAGGAAGGAAAGGGGAGGAAACAACTATTGAGCACTTCCTGTATGCCCATCGGTGTGGAGGGTGTTAAATCTGTGCAAAGGGCTTTCAGCCACAATGGGACTTATCTGCATTATCTGATGTAATTTTCACAACTCGGTTAGGAAACTGAAGTTCAAAGGGTGGAGGTGGGACTTGAGCTCAGGTCCGTTTCAAAGAATCCAACCTCCACCCCAGCGTGGTACCTACCATCCACAGCCTCGTCCAAAGATGAGATGCAGCAGGTTGACAGGACAGCCCATAACACACACAGCCCACAACGTTCAACTCTCACAGACCTGGGAAGCAAATATTTTTATCCCCAGCTTCCAGACCAGGGGACTGAAACTGGATACTTCTTATACCTGTTTTTCTAAATTCTTTAGAATGGAATTGGTGGGGTGTGTGGGAGGGGTAAGGAGTAGATTCAGCTGTGAGTAAGGACAGGCAGCCCTCTATCTATGGGGCCAGAACTCTGGATTCTCAGGTCAACTAGGTCAAGGTCCATGTTTTTCTAGACTTGTACTTTAGATGTTTCATCTTCTCTGGTTTGGAAGAGTGTCACTCTTGGAGGTTGCGGTGTCTGTCATTCCTGACTTCTGCCTAAGGGACTCCTCAGTCACCTGGGGCTAGCCTCTCCCTGGTCCTGATAAAGTACTCTGAGTAAATAGAGATTTCACCCTCAGTTTGCAATGTTAAAGGCTACTCGAAAGACTGTGAGAAATGGAGTTCAGAAATGCATGCAAACCTTTTGGAACACAGAAATCGGACAGAGCAATAGGAATATCATTTCTAAAACTCCCTGATGATTCTTGGTATTTGGCATTCAGGAGCATGGTCAAATTGTCTATTCGCCTCTCCTGAGTAAGAGATTGCACACCTTGGGGCAATGATACTCTGCTAATACATCAACTTCATTTTCAAAGAATGAACTCTAGACCTTGGGGAGAATCTAGATGATTATTACAACATATGGTTTGAAATATATGCCTCATATCTTATTTCTCAATCCACCTGCATCCTTTTATGACTACAGAGGACGTCTCGGAAATGGTGGCCGCACTACAATAATACCATATTAAGTAAAGCCAAGGAGTGAGAAGAAGTTTTAAATGTGAGATGTGGCTTCAGGAGAGATGGCTCCATGGTCACCACTCTTGGAGACCTGAGTTCAGTTCCCAGACCCTAAAAGTTGGCTCACAACCACCACCTGTAACTCCAGTTCCTAGTGGTCCAATGACCCCTCTGTCCTTTGCAGTCTTCCGTGTACAAGTTACACACACACAACACTCAGGTACATAAACATAAATATGTAAATGCATATATACACGTACATATGTAGATAGGAGAGAAAGAGAGAGGGATGGTCTCATGTAACCAAGACCAGTGTTGAGCTCACGATGTACCCAAGGATGACCTTGAACTTCTGATCCTCCTACCTTTGCCTCTTCTGCCCTGAGTTTGATAGAATGTGCCATCATGTTCCAGTTATGCAGTGCTGGGTATTGAACTCATGCTAGGCAAGCATTCTGCAAACTGACCTTCATCCCCCAGTCTTACGCATCCCAGATGCCAAGTACACTCCAAGGTCTCACTCTTGTGGATGGTAAGAGTGATGGCGGAGAGAGAGGGTGGGCTTACATACCTGGTGTGGGCTTCTCAATGGGTAAGTGATCACTTCAACTTAAAAAAGCCAAAGAAGGTCACAGGGTATTTTGACTTCTCTGTTTCTGGTGTTTGCACTGAAAGACTGCTCATGAGGGGGCTGTCAGTCAGCCTAGTAGCATGGATGAATACAGTCACTCAGTGAGTCCCGAGCTTTGGAGGCAGAGCTACTTTTATTTTGCTTGGTCAAATAATACCAAGAATAAGAAGCCTAGAAGTGAGAAGGCTGGTTTTAAAAAACATGCCATAAAGCAGTGCTGTGGACAAGAAGCAAGGAAATACCTGCAGTTTCCACTTCCAGGGCAAAGGTCAATGAACCTTTCCCAGTGCCTGTAGCAGGCCAAGTATGCCTGCAGCATTACCTCATTTACTGTCTTCTGACTCTTATAATTGGTCAGTGTCGGTGACCATTATTATTGTCGTGGATGAAGAAAGAGCCTCCGATGTCCTCACCCAGCTGGTGGGTGACCCCAGCCCTGCTCTTTGAGGTCCAGACCCAGCATACCCCCTACTTGTGAAAGCTGCTATTGTTCATTCACAGGACCAAATTCCAAGTTATTGGTGAAGCTTTAAATAGGACTCGGGTTTTTAAAAGGCGCCTTTGTATTAAGGAAGAGCTTTACCCTAAGAAAAAAATCCTTTCTAAATAAAGGAATTACCTGTACAAATATAGTGGGAACACCACAGGTTCTACCTCTCCAGCTGCATTGCAAAAGCTTAAAAGCAGGGAACTCTGAGGTCACCTGTTTCTAATACAAAACCCTTATTGAACAAATGTTGGGACCGAGGCACAAGGGCGGAGTGACTGCCCAACCATGTGGCCTGATCGGGAAGGAAGCCAGGCCAGAGAAACATAACATCTTCACTCTGTAGCAATACTCCGAACGTAACTAGTACTCTACCTTTAGACAATGAGAAACTGACTTCATTTTCCCAAAGATCGTTGGACACATCAAATGTGAGTCCTTTTCTCAAATGCCAATGTCCTGTAAACCCAATTGCTCGAACACCTCCAACAAGTCTTTTTAATGTAAATAAAGCCTATGTAAATATCTAGTGAGCCTCTAGCTAAAGGTTTTAATACTGTGGAAACTTCTTAAGCAGCATCATTTGATGGTAAAGAATTCACTGAGTTTGTGTTTTCATAGCTGTGATCAGGGAATCTCGTCACAAATACATTACAAATGCATCTTCCTGAAGGATATATATGTGGTTCTAGTCTCTATGGGAAAAATAATGACAATAGTAGTAGTAACAACAATAATAATAATAATTTCTTTATATGAAGACTATATGAAGTATACTTCAAATTAGCTCTCACACTGGAAATATGAATGTGTCACTAGCAAGAATTACACATGCCTAAGATAATAACCACACTTTAGAAAATCTTACCTTGTAGTTACAGTAAGAAAAGACTCAGACTCTGGGGAGATGGCTCAGTGAGCAAGAGCAATTGTTGTACAAGGGTGAGAACCTCAGTTAGAATCCTCCATATTCATGTCAAAAGCCAGGAATAAGCATGCAGCCCTGTAACCCAGCACTAGTGAGAAGTGGGAGATGGGGGCTGGGGGGTGCTGGGAGCCAGCTGGGAGCTGCTGGCCACCATCCTAACTCCGGCTTCAGTAAGAGATCCTGTCTCAAAGGAATAAGGAGGCAAGTGATAGAGTGGGACACTTGAGGTCCTCCTCCGTCCTTCTGAAGGGCATGCATGGGCATATGCACAAACATGCATACACACATGCACTCACACATGCACACACATACACCACTATCTTTGAAAAAGAAAAGTCTCGCCTTTCCAACTTGGGCCCGGCAGAATGGCTCCCGCAAAGAAGGGTGGCGAGAAGAAGAAGGGCCATTCTGCCATCAACGAGGTGGTGACCCGAGAATACACCATCAACATTCACAAGCGCATCCATGGAGTGGGCTTCAAGAAGCGTGCTCTTCGGGCACTCAAAGAAATTCGAAAGTTTGCCATGAAGAAAATGGGGACTCCAGATGTGCGCATTGACACCAGGCTCAATAAAGCCATCTGGGCCAAGGGAATAAGGAATGTTCCATATCGCATCAGAGTACGTTTGTCCAGAAAACGTAATGAAGATGAGGATTCACCAAACAAGCTCTACACGTTGGTAACTTACGTGCCTGTTACCACATTCAAAAATCTACAGACGATCAATGTGGATGAGAGCTAACCTGCTGAATGTCAAATAAAGTTGCAGTACTGCCTCAAAAAAAAAAGAAAAGAAAAGAAAAAAGAAAAAGAAAAGTCTCATTACCAGATAGTTAGAAGGCCTTTCCTTACTTCACTCTTCTAGTCGATCTCAGCCTGTCAAAGCTTTACATAATTCTGGACTTTTCTCAGCCTTGGTAAGAGAAGGTTCTTATTGCGGTGGGTACTAGTTAGGGGAGTTAGCTGAGACTCGTAACTGTTCCAACTGCTGACAGTAAGCGACTGTGCGTGCCCAGCTATACATGGCTCATGTATAATCAGCCTGCCCTGCTCTCCAAGGCATTGAGGAAGAGTAGGCAGAAGGAATGTAAGAGCCAGAGGATGGGGAGAGGAGTCCTGTGAGGTGCTGCTGTGAGGTGCTGCTGTCTTCAGGCCGTGAGACTTGGCGACTGCACACACAAATGCTCACACTCGTACGTGCAGCCAGCAGCTAAGATGCCTTCACAGGACCTGCATAAAATCAAGCCAGAGAAAAAGGACAGTACGGACGGGGCAGGGGTTTGTGAGCCCCTACCCCTAGCTGAGGACCTGTTGGCAACTGGTGACCACTGGAAGAGGGAGAGTTATTTTTCTTTTGGAGAAGGGATTATAACTGGTAGTTGGCTGCTCCCCAGTGCATGGCTCACACCCATGTACAGACAACACTAATTAGAGGTAGTGGCTTAAATAATAAGTAATATCAATAATAATGAAGGAAAGAGGGAAAGAAAGTTATATTTTTTTTAAAAAGACAGTGAAACCTACTGCAGACATGATCTTACCGTGTTTTTCACCTAGCACATGTGATTTGAGTCGCATCATTCTGCTGCATAAAGAGGCAGTTGTCTGAGGGCTGGAGAGATGGTTCAGCACTTAAGAGGGCTTACTGCTTTCTCAGAGAACCTGGGTTTCGTTCCCAGCACCCAAATCAGTATCCTCTGATTTCCAGTGGCTCCTCTATGTATATGGTGCACTAAAATCATGCTATACACATACACACACACACACACACACACACACACGCATGCACACTTTTTTTCTTTTAAGGAAAACAGTTTGTCTGTGCTGAAAGTCACTGGTGGAAGAAACCTAGAGGCAGACATGCCTCTGCCATGGCTAGGTCTGTCCAACTGGAATAATTCTCTGAACGTATTTTACAGATAGTGGACGGAAAGATGGCCAATGCCCACATTGTTGTACTCATTGACAATGCCAGGATGGCGGTGGATGACTTCAACCTCAAGTAAGTTCCTTCCTCACAGAGTTCCCCAGCAGGAAAGCTCGGCCTGCCATAACCTGCTGCCAAAATCTTGCTGGATGATAATTAAAGGGTGGCACAAAATTCACGTGCAATTTAAATAACCTAGGTACATGCGCACATGATAGCCCACATGTGAAGCTTTTAATACGAACCAAGAATTGGGTGCTATTAAGAACTTTCCATTTTAGGTATGGTAATTTTTTATACTTATTTAGAAAAATACATATGTATTTTCCTTAATTAAAAGGTACCTTGTGATATTTAGAGTTAAAACGTCATACTGTCTAGGATTTGCTTTGAGCATTTTCAGCAATGAGCAATGTGAATTGGTATATACATGTAAACTCAGCTTCTGGACAGCAGAAGCAGTGGGGTCATGCATTGTAAAAGTAGCCTGGGGAATTTATTTAGTTCAAGAGCAGCCTGGAACGCATAGCAAGATCTTATCTAAAAACATAAATAACCAACAACCACAAAGGAAAAAAAAACATTTTTTCATCAATGTATGTAGATGAAACACATATGCAAAGTATTTATGGGTAATAAAGCTAGGTGATAGATATCAGGCTGCATGTATTCTATTCTGTACTCTGTTTAAAAGCTGGCACTGAGTCACCACCACAGACAAGCATAGCGTGAAACAATGCGCTGTGTCTGTGTATATCTATATACACATACGCATCTGTATACGTCCTGGTTCAATGTATTGATGTGCTAAAGACGTCCTGTCTGTACCAGTCAGTCACTCAGAAATAGGAGCATCCTCTGAGCATCCTCTCTAAACCCCAGCGGACCCTGGCAAAGCCTGCGGCCTTCCAACAACAGGCTGCTCTTCCCCTCTCTCACCAAAGGTTTGAAAATGAACACTCATTAAAGAAAGACTTGGAAATTGAAGTTGAGGGCCTCCGAAAGACCTTGGATGATCTGACCATCGTCACGACAGACCTGGAGCAGGAGGTGGAGGGAATGAGGAAAGAACTCATCCTCATGAAGAAGCGCCATGAGCAGGTGAGGCTGCCCTGGGCTCCCGGGAACGCTCTCTACTCCTAACTTCTCAGTCCAGTGTGACCCCATAGTAACTGAAGGGACCACCACCTGAGTGCCAGGTTCCTCATAAAGAACCACAGAAACATCTACTTTTTCCAATTTGAAGTTATCTTCTTAGATGTTAAACAAAACCACCAAGTACGATCATAATTGGCAATGATTGGCAAAATAGTGGTAATTACTAATGTGTTATCACATGCTGGTTACCTAGACTTGTTAGTATAATACTGTAAGAATCAGGACACTCTAAGGAAGTGTAGATATTCCAGCACTTGGGAGGCAGAGACCAGGTCCACAGGGCAAGCTGGCTAGCCAAGAGCAATCAAGTCAGTGAGCTCCAGGTTCAGCAAGGGATCCTACCTCAATAAAATAAAAAAGTAGAGAGCAATAAGGAAAACACCATCAACTTTGAGCCACCATACCCATGAACATACATGTGCATGCAAACATACAAACATACATGTGCATGCACACTACACACATAGAAATGCAGAAAGATCATAACAGTGGGATTGGGAATAAGTTTCAGTCAATAAAGTGTTTGCTGCAGAAGCTAAGGACATTAATTCAAACCCCCAGCACACTCATAAAACCCCCTGATGTGGTGGCATGCAGCCCAGCACTAAAGGAAGCAGAGATGGAGGATGGGGATGCCTGGGACTCACTAGGCAGCTGACATTGCCAGACTGGAGAGATCTAGATTCAGCGAGAGAGTCAAAAATAAGGTGGAGACTGACTGAGAGAGATACCCAATTCAACCTCTGGTCTCCACGTGCATGTATACAGAGGTACATGCATTTACACACATATATGAAGACATACAGAGAGGGGGCAGGGAGGGAGGGAGGGATAGAGGGAGAGAGGCATAAAGGGAGAGAGGGAGGGATAGATAGGAGAAGAAACATGTAAGATCCATCACCGGCCCCATGTGCAGAAACAAGGACAATGGAATAAAGAGGATGCTAAATCCCAAAACTCAAGAATCCTAACCCACAGATGTATTTACCTGACTTGCAGAAGAGTTTCTTTTCATTCTATGTCCCCTAGACTGGCAGAAGGACAGAAAAACACTTCAGACAAACCTGGTTGCTTCTGAACATCAAAGAGCCCATTTTATAAATAGCTGTCTAGACAGTGGTTCTTAGTTACACTTTTGCTGTTTCATTGAAACCCTAGAGAAGCATAAAGCTTCTTTAATCCTTGGCTTTTGGCTGCTGAACTAACTGCTTCCCCAAAGCCTTGGCCTAGGACTGGAAATGTTCACCACTTAACTACGTAGACACATTGCCAATGAATACTTGCTAGAAAGGAGTCTACCGGCTCTGGACTTGCAACTGTTTCTGAAATATTCTCAACCAAGGAATTAGGTCAAAGAAACCTTCTGACTATGTGCTTTTATGGTTTGAATATGGAATGCCCTCCACCAGATGGGCTTTTGAATGCTCAGTCCCCCACACATGGAACTGTTTTAGAAGTCCTAGAGACCTGGGGCTCACTGGGCAGCTGTCGTTGCCAGACTGGAGACTTCTATATTCAGTGAAAGACTCTCCTCCTCTCTCTCTCCTTCTTCTCCCTCCCCTCCCCTCACTCACCCCTTCCCTCTTCCTCTTCTCCCTCTTTTCCCTACCCCCTTTCACCCTCCCTCTCTCTTCCCCCTCTCCCCTGTCTCTTTCTCCCTCTTTCTCCTCAGTCCGTCCCCCTATCTTGCTTCTTTCTGTCCTTCAAGAAGTGTAAAGCCCCTCTCCACAAGTTCCTATTACATGTTCCCTGACTATGTTGTGTCTCATTGTTATGACTGTTGACAGAAACATCTTTAGGGAAGGGAAATTCATTTGAGCTGAGAGTTTCAGGAGCTCCATTCATGGCTACTTGACCATGCACTTGGGCAATGTGTCAGAGCATCAGAAGTATAGGGAAAAATAGCTTCTTCATTTCATAGCTACAAGAGATAGACAGACAGGAAGGAGCCAGGGATAAGATCTCTCCAAGGACCCAAACACAGGAGCTCACCAGCAAAGTCCCAAATCTCGTAAAGTTTTCTGAACCAACCAAGAAAATGCTAGTAGCTGAGGACCAAGCCCACAGCGCATGGCCCTTTGGGAGAGACATTTTATAACCAAACTGTGGTACACGTGTTATGTTGGTCTGTATTTTATAAAGTTTTGGAGAAAATGTACATGACGTCTAGTTGATTTGTAATAACTACGGAATTGCCACACCAGTGAGAGTGGCAACCACATAGATAGAACCATTTACCAGTGCCAATTGACACAACAATCCAGCCTTCTGATTGTCACGGGACAATTGATTTTCTTTCTCTGTCACTAAACAGGAAATGGAGGAGAGTCACTTACCAAGCGACTTCAAGGTCAGCGTGAAGGTGGACACGACTCCAGGGGAAGATCTGATTAAGGTCTTGGAAGATATGAGGCAGGAATATGAGTTGATAATAAAGAAGAAACATCAAGAGTTGGACACCTGGTTTAGAGAACAGGTAAAGGGAAGGTGACCAGATGTCCTGATTCCTCTCTGCCACTTGTCACGACACTGATGCCCTGCTTATGCTTGCTCCACAGTCAGCCACCGTGGCCCAGGAGGTGGCCAATCCAGTGCCTGTACAGGGCAACCAAAGTGATATCCATGAGCTGAGGCGAACATTCCAGGCCCTAGAGATTGACCTGCAGGCCCAGCACCACAGGGTGAGTTGAGCTAGGAGAATCCTGGACCTTGTACAGTCTCCTCCACAGGGCCTTCCTTGACCTTGTCACCTGACCACAGCTCCCTGGTCCCCTTTGGACTTCTCTCATTGTCCACTCTCCATTCAAAATGTTCATGTTGAGAACAAGAAGAAATGTATACAAAGACATAACTAGACTTTGGCTGAGTGACCCTTTATACCCAATGCTACTGATCGTCCAATTGTGTTTTCCTGGTAGGTGTTAACCTTCTCATTCTAACGAAAAGGAAACCAAAGCTCCAGGCAGCTAACAAATCTAGCTAAGGTCACACAACTTGTGAGTTGCTGGTGGTGAGGCCCTGTGATTTCAGAGGTGGGGATGCTAGAGAGCCCCCACCCCCATATATATTGTCTATCAGTCCTCATCCCACTTATAACCAAACTCCAACAAAAAGGAATTCAAGCATGATAAGCAGCACGTTTAGCTGTGCTGACTCCAATGTACTTCTCTGTTCACTATGCATGCCACATGTCACCCACCACATGTCACCCACCACCCTGCCTATGTTCTTGAGTGTAAGCCATTTCTATTCTCACTGCGGTTTGATAAGATGCTTTGTGTACGTGCTGTTTCCAAAACTCATGCCGTGCAACCTATCCTTTGATCCCCTTCGTATCTACTGAGCCTCCTGATCATCACCAACGTACCTCCTGAGAGATGCTTTACCCTGCATTTTGAATAGGCATAATTAGTTCTTTTTTCTTTTTTTTTTTTGCAAAAACCATATGGTAAATAGCCTTGTTTTGCGAATTAATGATAGTGAGGTCAGATATTAAAATGTGCACTGTCAGCCAGGCATGGGGATACATGTCTAGAACCCCAGCACTTGGGGGGTTGCAGAAGAAAGATCACTAATTCAACACTATCCCAGGCTGGGTAGTGAGGATCCTGTCTCCCATGCGTTGTCAAGGTGGCAGTCATGATCATGGTACGATGCTCTGCAGGGTCCAGTGTATTTCAAACGTTCTGTTTCACAATAGTCCTGGGGTCAATCTGGCTCTGATACCTGTGTTCCCCCTCTGGCACTAGGCACAGAACCGAGAATTCAGTAATGAACATTGAGAATGTAAACCATAATTCTGTAAATCATCTAACTATATGTATGTCGGGTAGGAAAGACTGCAGGGGAGAAAGGGAGACATGGCAGAATAAAGAGCTGCCACCTTAAACACTGTGAGCACCAGACAGCTGAGGAAAGGTCTGAGGGAGGTGAGGAGGTGCTTTATGTGGCTACAGGTTGAAGAGGAGCAGGGATCTGCAAGTGGAGGGAATGGCAAATGTAAAAGCCAGGAGGCACAAGTGTGTTCTTGCAGCATCTGGGAACAAAGATAAAGAAAGAAGAGAAGGGAAGAGAAAAGAAGGGCAAAGAGGGAAGAGGAAGGGAAGGGGGACAATGGGGCAGGTCACAATGGATCCAGACAGTGTGGGATTCTGTAGGCTACCTTGGAGGGATTTGGAGCAACCAGTGTAGCCAGATCCTTGAGGAAGTCTACTGTCTGTGCCAGGAAGCAGAGAAGCTGGATGGTAGCTGAGAGTGAGATTTAAGGCAGAAAATCAAGGTAGGATCATCTAGAAGAAAGGATGAAGGCAGGGGGTGGTGGAGGTGACGGCAACGGACAGCTCATATCATCGGAGGTCTCAGGTACCTGAACATAGATCAAGTCCGTGACTGGAAACAAGGGTGACTGATTGTTGGTATGCTCTCCAGATGGCTTCCATTCCTCAGTGAGACTAAGGGCTGAGAGGGAAAATGTGAAGATGAGGCATAAGGATAAAGGGGAAGGAAGGAAACAGGCCTCTGGGAGAATGAGAGGATGCCTGCACCAGAGGAATATGGTTTGATAGCCAGACAGCGTTAATGAGAGCCCACTGAAAACTAAGCAGCCATTCAAGGGTGGGTAGCTAATACGATTATGATTTTTCTCCTTGAAGTTAAAGTTCTACAGAAAAGCAGGTGATGAGTCTGTACAAAGTAAGGGCTTGATCTCAACCCTACCTGAGATACTTTATTTTAAAGCTTCAGAATTTTCCTCAAAAATGGCAGCCTGTCACTATTGGATATCAGAGACTATCACTCACAAACTAGACTAGATTTACCAAATGACTGGACACTTGGTTATCATTTGAATTTAAGATCAACATCTAAGTTATTTTCACGAATACAGGAATGTCTGATAATGGCTGTGGACATATATATCCTTAAAAAGTTACTCGCTGCTCGTCTTGAATTCAAGTGTGATCACATAAAACCACACATCCGATATTGCACATAACATCACTCCATCAGACCATTCTCTTGAGGATGCACCCTTTCCATCCTGGAATTTTCCCTCTAACCAGAGATTAAATGGAAACATCAGGAATGGTTCAAAGCCAGGCAGCTCCTGTCTGATCCCCAGTGTGTAGAGTAAACCACTACGGCTAGGTGACACGGTGGCATTGTCAAGAGCTCCCTGACACAATGGCTTCCTGCCAAACATGGCCCAGCACTGACCCCCAAGACCCAATCTTGTAAGTCAGCCTGTCTCTCCCCAGCGTCACCCACAATGCCTTGCAGAGAAGTCAGAGTAAGTTAACACTGAGCAAGTTCGTGCTGCCGAAGCCCTCAGTAGACTAGTGAATGGGCTACTGTTCCCTCTTTCAGAAATCTGCTTTGGAAAACATGCTGACAGAGACCCAGGCTCGGTATTCGTGCCATCTCCAGGACATGCAGCAGATCATCTCCCACTATGAGGAGGAACTGATGCAGCTCCGCCAAGACCTGGAACGTCAGAACAACGAACACAAGGTGCTGCTGGGCATCAAAACCCACCTGGAGAACGAAATCGCCACCTACCGCCGGCTCCTGGAGGGAGACACTGAAGGGTGAGACAGGAGCAGCTGGATCATGCTGGACATGACACTTCCATGCATGGATGTGACCCAGGGTCTCAGCTACAGTGGCTCTAGAGAGAAAAGAAACAGTAATTTTCTCTAGAAGATTCCTGTATCCAGCCTTTGATTAAGTCTGAGCTGAAAGGCTGGTTCTCCCTGGATGTGAAGGTTTGTTCTCAGAACAGTTAAATGGTTCAAAGCAGAGATGGAGGAAGGACGAACAGGTATGACTGTTGTGCTTCTCCAGTAGAATGCACTCACTTTGAGTTCAAAAAATAAAAACAAAACGCAGTGGAAAGGTTTTAGACTAACAGCAGAGAAAGATTCACTAAAAGAGTCAAGATTTTCAAACTGATATTTCTGACTATCCCTGAAATCATAGCTAGCCATTACAAGGTCCATGTGTGTCCTCTGGTTCCCCATCCCCCCCCAAAAAAGGATCAGAAAATTTTTTGAAACTACGTGAATAAAAATTTGATTAGAACAAACTACGCCCAGTCTGAGGAGCTCAGAAACCCCAGACTTGAGACACAAACTCTGGAAAGGATATTAGTGACTGCAGAGAGCTGGAGGGAGGAACAGGAAGACTTGGGAGAATTCTCCTGACGTCAGAGATTCTGAGAGGTGGCCCTCTCTCTTTCATGATCCAGATGCCCCCACAACTTCAGGATCTTGAATCTGTCAGGTTCAATTATCCTCCCAAAAGAGCTGAAAAGTAGCACGCAAGCAAAGGAAGAACCAAAGGAAAGGCTGGTTGTTGCTAACATGGCTTTTTTTTTTTTTTTTTGTCTTCATAGGACGATGGATGGATCTGAATCGAGACTAAAAGGTAAAGGAGAATCTGTCTCATTGTCCGTCTCACTACTGTTTTAGCTAATCGGCCTGTCCACTCACTCCATATTAGTCATAATTCATACTTGGCTCCCAAACGTCCTCAGCTCAATGTTTATTTTACTCCCAGATGGCCAGAAATTTTCAATTAATTTAACAAACTAGGCACCACAGAGCAAAGTGGGCCCTGGTTATTTTAGCAAAAAAATGCTAAGTATTTATTTTAAAAGCTCAGGAATAAATGAATTAGGGGTTTGGAGTGGGATTTTTTCTTACGTATTTTCATGTTCATGATGAGGCATTTTGAGGATGGAACCCAACACTAAACATGAAATTTAGTTATGTACATACATGTGGCCTATAGACAGACCACATTGATTATATATATATACATACATACATGCATATACATATATATGTATGTATATATATTCAAATATTATATATAATGTTCTATATATAATATTTATATGTATTATATATAATACTTTTTGAATGAAGTCTTGCCATGTATAATGTCCCCCCTGCCATAGCATCATGACACTGTTCCAAAAGCTTGAGAAGTTGGAGCATTTGGGACATTGGAATTTTAAATAAGGGAAAGTCAGCTTGTATATGCAAACTCTTTGAAGGAAGGACATAGATTGAAGTGGTGATTGTTAGAATTCCCTCCC
>NW_021620860.1:293737-303650 GCF_004785775.1 Grammomys surdaster
CCCTCTCTCTCTCTCTCTCTCTCTCTCTCTCTCTCTCTCTATCTCTTGAATAATGAAGTCTGTTAACAAGACCCCTAAGACATTACATCCCATCAGTTCCCAAGCCTGGCTGTTGAGCAGTAGGGGTGTCCATGAGATTTGAGTAGGGAAGCGGGATATGTTCTGAGGCCAGGTGAGGGTGGGACTGTGACACAATGTATCCTTCTCTTGAACAGGCAGAAGGTCTAACAGTATGCTAAAAACAAAGCAAGCACTTTGTAGTAGAACGAAAGGGACAGGAAAGAGAAAGAAACAACCAAAGGTTTTACTTTGTCCAACTCAATATTCTCACATCTGTGACCTGAGAACTATATTTTCTTGGATTACCATGAACATATTACAGAAAAGTTTAGCATAGATCAGCATGGACTATACATTAATTTCTTATTAGATATTTTAATAAAGTTATTCTAAGGCATTAGAGATTCTGAGAACCTGAGGTGAGCTAACCATTTCAGAGCAGCTGTTCTAACTGCCCTGTTTCTGAAAAGATTGGACAGAGGCCACAAAACCACTTCTTAGCTATGTCCAGGGGTGGGAACCCCAATACTTGATGTACAATCTACAGTGTATTGACAAGAGGGTTGATTTTTACAGTTCCCCTTGTACATTTATTAATGGTTTCCATTCTTCCCTGTGGCCTAGAACCAGTCTATTGGTATGTCAGAAAAATACCTATTCAAATCAGGGATGATGTCTTTGAGGACAGTGAACATCCCTGGCTTCTCATCCACCCTTGCCATGTTTCTAGAACGTAAAACAAGATGTCCTGAATGGCATGCAGTGCTCTGTAAACGCAGTCTGTAGTGAAGCACCACAGAGTCTGAGGGTGTAGAAAGCACTCCTCAGGAACTGGTGGCCAGAGATCAGCTTCTCTACCAGGCTCTAGGTCTCCAGAAAGTAGCATTGTTCAGAGATCTCTGCTTTCTGGAGGAAGCAGGGATTTCCTCTGAGGTCAGGCCCTTCATCCCTGTGGCAGAGCCCACCATAGAGCTTGGTGAGAATTTTACAAGACACAGAAAACCTGCAGGGGCTGGGAGCAGGGATTTGAACATGAGCTTGGAGTCGATGACGGGAGAAGCCCAGCAGTGACCTTTCCCATGTTCTTTCCCTCAGGATCTGCAGCTTCAACGATCAAGACCATCACTCAAGAAAGCGTCGATGGAAGAATAGTTCTTTCTCAAGTGAATGAGATCCAAAAGCATATGTGAGGCCATGAAGTCTCTGCCTGTTGTAAAAAACCACATTCCCCCTGTGGAAAGTCCTTGCCTCAACTCTAATGGGTGAGTCTCAATGGAAATCCTTGGAGTTTTTGGATTCAGAAACTTTTCTCCTCTGTATGGTCTCAGAGGACTTCCCCCATGATGCTCTTAATATATTGTTGGAATTTTTGAGTGAAATAAGAAGTTTATAAATTAAAGCTCTACTCTCTTGCTCTCGTGGTACAGTGTCTGGGGCCTATCGATGTGCATTTGGTTTGCAGCCAATAAACCTCCATACAGGTGGCATCCTGTCTTCTCCTATGTCATCAGGCAAGAGGTCTTCCTACTGAGATATTTATGGAGCATTTCCATGAAAAATCCAGAGGGATCTTCAAACGCCACATGTGTCCCCAGTAGCCAAGTGTTTGGCAGAAGGGTCACCCTGAAGCTATGCAACCAGGGATAAGGTGTGGTTCTTGGGGCTCTCTAGACCCTGCTAGCAGAAAAAGGGGAACATATAGAGAAAGAAAACTTCTCTAAGGTGGAGATAGATAGATAGATAGATAGATAGATAGATAGATAGATAGATAGATAGGAAAGTAGCTGAGCACATAGATATAAGCTCAAATTAGGAAAGGAGTTGGGGTGGATTTCATTGAATAGGAACACTAAGATCCCAGTTGCCAATGCCAGTAGCCACATGTGGTGGCCAACTGGTAGTTAACCTACTGGGATGATAACCTCTGTCCCCTCAAGAAGAGGCTATTTTCTCAGGTTCTAGGAGACTAACCCATTGTTGTATGGCTGGTTCAGAGGAACTCTACTGGGGAAAAAGAGGAAGAAGACCATGTGTCTGTGAATATGTCATCAGAACATGGGAGTGTGGAATGATAGGACCTCCGCAGCTTAAGAGCCAAGCATGGGATAGGCATATGCCAATTTTATAAACAAATTATCTGATGCCCAAAGAGGTGAGGGTGTTTACCAGCTGCTCTCTAGGCTGATGCTGCTGGATGGAGGTCTATATCTCATGGTCCCTCCAGAAGTTGTTAAACTAAAAAAGGATATGGCTGGAGATCTATGTCTCATGGTCCCTCCATGCTGCTGGATGGAGGTCTATGTCTCATGGTCCCTCCATGCTGCTGGATGGAGGTCTATGTCTCATGGTCCCTCCAGAAGTTGTTAAACTAGAGAAGGAAATGGCTGAGACCCTTTCCAATCCACCACATTTGAAGAATCCCATTTCTATAACTTCTTTCATACTCTCTTTTTTTGTTTTTTTTAAATATGCATGATAGTTTGACCTTCACATGTCTGTGTGTCTTGAGCATATAGTGCCTGAGGAGGCCAGAAGGGTGTCAGTTCTCCCAGAACGGCAATTACAGATGGTTGTGAGCCACCATGTGGGTGCTGAGAACTGAGCCAGGGTCCTCTAGAAAAATCAGCCAGTGATCTCAGCCACCGAGCCATCCCTCCAGCACTTCGTAGTCTCTTTGAATGGATTACTTTTGAAGATTTCTAAACTGAGAATCTATTAAAAATGCATTTTGTTTCTCTTTAAGGCAACGATTGGTGTTTCTGATCTCTACCCCCCAAAATAGAAAAAAAATTTAACCATCTAGATTGAAAAAAAAAACAAAAAAAAAAGGTTGGCCACTAGGAATAAAAAATATAGATTTAACTAAATCCCATGAATCCAGGTATAAATTTTTAGGTTTACATTTATGATTTAACTGTTTTCAAAGAAGGCTGAAAGATAGCCAATACACAGACCTCTCCAAATGACTTCTCTCTGTTCTGTACATATCCATGGTGACATTATTTTGGGGTGAGAACAAGTCTACACTAGAGGTGATTAACTATCTCTTACTATTTCATCCCACTAAGATAATCGATTTATGCTAAAAGGCACAGAACTCCAGTGATTACGTCTCTATTTTAGCACCCACTCATTCTGCTACTCCAGGCATTCTTCCTTAAAATATAAAAAAATGTCTGCAAAAAATTCCAGCCATCTATTCTCTTGCCATTAGGGTCTGTATACACTGATTCAGCTAGCCACATGTAAAAATTGTTTGAAAAACAAATACAGACTTTTTATTTGCCACAGTACCTTGAATAATAGTATACAACAATTTGCCTTGTGCTCAATAGCATACGTAATATGGAGCTGGCTTAAAGAGTAAGGGGTTATATAAAAATGCTGTGGCAATATATATGGTGACTTGAGCATCCACGGATTGTGGAGATCCTGACCCAGTCTTCTTCAAACACCAAGGAACTACAGTACATGTTCTTCTCAAGATGAAGTTGGAGCATCCCTCAAGATAATCCTGGGAGAAGTTGAGGGTATAACTCGGTGCTCTAGTGTCTGCATCTCACATCCAAGACCATGGGTTCAATTCCCAACACGAACAGAAGAGCTCCTGGGGAAAAAGGCACATGCCACGTCAAAGTAAAACTTGCAAAACCCAAACTCAGAAAATAATCGTTAATCTTACAATCACAATTTATACATGGTTGGAGAACTGTAAACAATCTTCACATAGTGGCCTAAAATCTAATTCATTTTAACACCATCAGGTAAAGTAGCTAGTGTATCCCAGTTTTCCCAGAAAATTCCCCAATCCCAAGCAAATGGGACAGATCGTCACCCATCAGTAAAGAATTGCCTGTCTTTCACTAAGAGGCAAGTAGAGAAAAATTAAACCATCTAAATAAAGAGACAATTGCATGAGTTTGAATTCCAAGTCCCATAGACTAACCTCTATCCTGAATTTAAATCTGTCCAAAGTTCCTTTCAAAATACCCATTACAAATCGATTCATTCTTGTGTATCGAGGCAAGCTGTCAACTAGAGAAGTTTCTGTTTACATTTGGATTGATCAAACACACACCCAAGCCACATGAAGGAGGAGGTAATAAACCCTCCTGCTTTCATTCCAGACACACTGGGAATAAATGCAATTACTGTGCTGCTGAATAAACAGCCCAACTGAACAAACAGGTGTCTAACCCAGAGATTCGGGAAGGATCATTTTGAAATTTAATATTTTATATTAACCTATAAGTATCATAAAATGGTTGAATAAATCCATTTGATATTGCTCATTCAAAAAAAAAACCACACGCCTATGTATCTCCCATATTATTTTTTACCCTGTCGATGATGTACAAAACTGGCAACTAAATTTCACACAGAATGTTAGCAGGGTGTGGTGGCACATGCCTGAAACACCAGCGTTTAGAAGGTTGAGGCAAGAGGACCACAAACATGAGGCCACCTGGGCTACATAATGAGACTCCACTTCAAATCTTTTAAAAGTACCTTATAAAAATTCATTGGTCAGGAACGCAGCAACCATATTCCGAAAGAAGTTGCCCTGAAGTCAAGGGGAGAAAGAATTCTGATTATGGAAGCCAGAGTTTGATACAATAGCCCGAGGCAGCTACTTTAGCTTGGGGCTCACTAGGGTAGCCATCCTTGGGCTCTCCCAAGGAGATTTGAAAATCCTAATGCTTGGGCACCATTCTGCACCAGCTAAATCGAGATCTGGGATGGGTAGACACAGGCTTCAGTACCTTTCCCACAGTTCCACATGATTATAATGTCCAGACAGATGGGTAATCCTGCTGCTTTCTTAACAACTTCAGGAAAGTGCAGTTTTGTTTTACCTAGTACATTTTCCATATCCTGAATTTGTCATAAGCTCCATCCGAGTTAGTGACAACCTTCTTCGGGTCACTTTCGAAGGCTTGTGGCTCTGTTTCTATTGACCAAGTTCAAGGCAAGAACTTCCAGAAAAACACTGCCAAAGAAAAGATGACCGGAGAGTTGACACTCGATATCAAAAAGTGTTTTCCCAAGCCCTGCAAACATATTCCCACCTACGTAATCAAGTATTTGGCGGAGATATTAGATAGACTCTTGTAATAAGTTTCTGTGAGGAGCATGGCTCTGTCTCTGTCCTTTTGTGTTTCCACAGCAAAGTAAAACATAACATATGCAAATAGGAAACTCCGAGGAAAGTATCTCTTGGACAGGTAACACAAAAAAACAAAAAACAGAAACAGAAACAAAAACTTCCCTGTTTCAAAGTTCAGGCAACTAAAGTCTAGCCTCATGAAGAGGTCTCTTGGGGAACAGCCAAAAACCACAGAGGGCTCTCAATACGTGACTTGGATCCCCCGTTCCAGCTAAATTTCACCCATTCATGCCAATCAACTGAGGCCCCAGACATCACAAAGCAGAGACAGACAGTATAGTCCTGTGTTGCTAAGCACAAAATGAAACTGAGCAAATAAAATAGGTTCAAGCTCGTAAAGTTTGGGTTGTTTCTTATATAGAAAGAGTAAAGCAGAGTGTCTTAAATACAAAAATATTATTTGCCCAGTGACAATAGCTGATATAAGTAAGGCTAAAAAGTACATTTTTATCCCACTCAGACTGCGGATGACCTTTTGCCATTTTAACACTTGAATGGAACTTTCCAGAAGTCTTGTTTCAACATTGAGAGCTGAAGTATCAAAGAGATAGACGCTAAGATCTGCCCTCCTCAAGGACTACAGGCAGAGAATAAAACCACTTCCCCTGTGTTCACAGCTGCCCTCTCTGCCCGGTCTCATAAAGGGACAAGCAGTTTAGGCTCTAGCCTGAACAGGAGAGAGAACGCCTGCTCCTCTCAGAGCATGCTGGGATATCCAAGTGGTTGCTTATCTCTGAGTTTCAGTTGCTTTCAACTGTGTTTGCCTTCCTCATTCCACAGACATTAACAAGTTCCCTATAAATATTCATGATCACAGTGCCACACAGATGGAGTTTCATCAAAAGGCAGTCATTTCAACACAGGCAGCCTCCCTCTGGAAGGTAACACCATTCAAGGGTGAGATGATCTTGACCATGGATGGCTCCCAGCTACCACGTTAATCAGTTGTTAAGACCTTGGGATTAAAAACTCCTTCATTCTAGGTGTGACTTCATAATGACCTTCTTCAGATGCTAAACTCTTATGATCTTTAATCAATAAATGCTTTTAAGATCTGGGGGGGGGGGGGGTTAACATATGCCCTGGAGTGTTCATGTTTCCTGAGCATGTTGATTTTCTGAATGAACAACATGCCTAAGTTCATTCCTGGGTGTGATTCATCCCTTCTTATTTACTCTCTCATAACCACTGCCTGTCACATCTTTCTAAGGAAGGCTAGAACATTTCCAGAACTTTCAGTGAGATCATGCAAAAAGGAAAAGAACATGATGCCCCTGCCATAAGGTAATGGACTGGTTTGACGCCATTGAGTTTTTGCTACAATCTCTGTGCGTGGCTCTGTGTGCCGACGTCTGTTTAATCGTCACAGCACTCACCGAAAGATTCTCATTGAATTTTAAAAGAGAATTCATCTAAAGAAACTATGAATCATTTAATGAAGACTACAGGTCTATGCTAGTTTCGAGATACATGTACACAACACAACACTCATACACGTGACATTAAAAAAAAATACACATACTAGTTTAAATAACTATCTATGGGCTGGGAGAGTGACTCATTTGGTAAAGCATTCACCTTACAACCCCAAGGGCCTGAGTCCAATACCCATATAAAAATTCCAAGTGTGGTGGCACATGCTTATAGTCACAACACTGGGGAAGAAGAAAGAGTAGGATTCCAGAGCCTCTGTGTCTAGCTAAACTAAGCCTCATTAGTGAGCGCTAGACCAGTGAGAGACCCTGCCTCAAAAGATGTGGATGATGTCCCTGAGGACACCTACCATTGTTCTCCAGCATACACACACATGTGCATGCACAAACATGCAAGCATACCTGCATGCACATATGTGTCGAAACACAGGTGACTGTGGGTGCGCATATGCACATGTGTGCACTTTTTAAAACCCGTGAGCCCTTCATCTCTGATTTCATGTAACAGGGCCATAGCCATGCACTTCATTATCTGCACTTGGCGATTTATGAACCCGAGGCTCAGATGGAGCTCATTGACTTGCCTATGATCGATGAGCCATAAAATGATGAATCCTGTATGTGCCCAACATGCTTCTGCTTCATACCACAGGAGTCACAAAGGATTCCCAAAGAGTCATGGAAAACATCTAAACATGCATGTTGCAGTTTAATGGACATTTGCTAAATGTTTTTATCAAAGATATGAGTCTAGAAATGGGAAATCTGAGTTTTCATCGTTGAAGGCAGCAGGACTCACATTGCAGTGGCAAGTAGACTTGGCCTTATTGACATTGTACCACACAGTGTGTGTGAGTCAGATGGCCAGGACCAGAGAGTGACAGGATTTTATGACCTTCTCACTACCCAAAACTTGAAGCAGTCATTCAATGCTCTGTCTACAGACATGATCTCTTTCCCTGAAACAGCCCCTAAGATCTCTTACCCTGAAACAGCCCCTAAGATTGTATTAATTTTTATGAGAGAAGCTGACTTCCTCCCTGAGAGTTGACAAATGCCAAACCCAGAGGATGTCACACCTCAGACTCGTACCAGGTTAGACCACATATCACTCCTAATTTCTAGAATCCTCTCTGCCACACACTGAACACCAAGGGACAGGAAAGAGGAAAAGAAGGAAGTAAAAATGACAGATCATTCTTGTCCCAAATATTCTCAACAGCCATTAAGGCAGAAATATTTTATTTAGAGTTGTATTACAAAGGTGTATTGCGAAGACTTCCATCCATCATTTCCAACAGCTTAGGAAGCAATGGTTTCGAGCCACCACCCAGCCACAAGCCATGTGAACCAGTTGCTTCTCAAGTCCTAGTGCACATACCTGTAACCCAGAGAGCTTGTTAAAATGCAAATTATGACCTAGAAGCTCTGGGTGGAGCCCAAGGTTCTGCATTTCTAACAAACCCCCAGATGATGCTAAGGACGATGACCCATGGAGCACGCTTTGAGAATGGTTATGGATGATTATGGATCCATCCCCCATTTGACAGTCTCCACCACTGAATGTCACATCTATGAGCCAGTTTCAATATCTGTGGTTTAGACTGAGCTGGGTGGATACACAGTAGGGTTGGTGGCATCACTAGAAGCCCATTAACACAGTCTTGCTCAAGGTGAGCTAAACTGTCAAGAGCCCTGGTTAAGGCAGGCCTTGAAGGAGGGTGTTTCTTAGGTTCTCACTGGGAGCAGAAGACAGGTCAGGAATTTAAGGAGATTGGATACTTTGTTCCAGTCACCCCTGGGTGTGATGCATGGCACCCCACAGTGTAGTTCTAATGGAGAGGATGGAAATATTTGTCTTGGGTTGTCTATTGGGTCAACCAGCACAGTATGTACTTAAAAGTGTACATCATCTGGGAATTTCCTTAAATTCTTATCAGAATTATATCTTTTTCTAGATAGCCAAATTGGCTGATATTCTAAGAAGAAGAAAAAACACTTAAAAACTGTTTGGTTCTTCAGTAAAAACACTTGCCATGCAAGTATCCTGAATTTGATTAGAGAACCCATGGAAGGAAGGAAGAAGCCACTCCAAAAGGTGGCCTCTGACATCCACACACGCACCATGGCAGGCATGTACCTACGCTCGTCCACAAACACCATACACACTCATACACACAATAATGATAAATTATTTTTTCTTTGCATTACTTTAGGGTATGTGTGTGAGAGAGTGTGTATGTGAGTGTGTGTGTGAGTGTGTGTGTATGAGTGTGTGTGTGTGTGTGTGTGTGTGTGTTGTCTGCATGCATGTCTGTGCACCATGTGTATGCCTGGTGCCCATGGAAGCCAAAAGAGTCAGAACCCTTGAAACTGGAGTTACAGACAATCATGAGCCACCATATAAGTGCTGGGAATGGAACCCAGCTCCTCTGAAAAAAAGCAGCCAGTGCTCTTAGCCACTGAGTCATCTCTCCAATCCTAAAACTGAATTAAAAAAAAAAAACAGTGAAATCATGTCCTCGTCCACACTAAACCAAATCTGCTTGACCAGTTGTATTCACGGTTATCACTGGTTGCTCACACAGTTCGTACTCTTCTGTTTTCAAGAGGCTTGTATTAGAGACTGAGTAAATGGCTCAGTAGGCTCCTCATGATCAAGACCCGAGTTCCATCCTCAGACCCTCTCAGAAAGATGTGGGTAAAATATCATGCTTGCAACCTCAGTACTAGAGAGACAGAGATAAAAATCTCTAGGGCTTAGTGATGAGCCCCAGGTTCTTGTCAGAGACACAGTGTCAAATAAAACACCAAAGAGATGGCTCAGTGGATAAAACACTTGCCAAGCAAGTATAAGGGCCAGCGATGGATCACCAACACTCATATAAGAAAAACAAATAACAGGCAGTGTGACCTGCTTTAACCCCAGAGCTCAGAAGCGAGATGGGAAACTCTGGGACAAGTTGGTTAGAATCAGCAAGCTCCAGGTTCAGGAGGAAACTCTGCCTAAGTAAATAAAATGGAGAGCAACTGAAAAAGGTATCTGACATCAGTCTCTGCCTTCCCTCTCATACATGTGTGTGCCCACATACCTGAGAACATGAATACACATACACACACCACACACACACATGTGTAGTGCTTGAGAAATGACACCCAAGGTTAACCTGTGGTTTCCACATAGATGAATATATTGGTACGTATACAGAGAGAGAGAGAGAGAGAGAGAGAGAGAGAGAGAGAGAGAGAGAGA
>NW_021620860.1:303660-318691 GCF_004785775.1 Grammomys surdaster
GAGAGAGAGAGAGAGAGAGAGAGAGAGAGAGAGAGAGAGAGAGAGAGTTTATATTGGAATGAGTACAGTTGGAATAAAGAGCCTACAGAGAAATAGCTACTAAGCACCCGCCTCATGCCTCCTACAGAGGCGGTCACTATTAGGAAGACAAAGTAAGGAAATTCTTTACGTTCAGAGAAGGAAATTAAAATACATGAAACCAGCCCTAGTTCCTGTCACCTACCATCATGATGTCATGCGAATAATTACTACCTTCACCAGTATCATGATGGGGAAAACTATTCACGCTGGTCGAAACACAGCAAGCCTGCCTGTTCAATAAAACTCCACTCTCTTGAATTTGTCTCGCACACTCAACTGCATAAGGCCACTTGTGACCTGTGACCTGTGACCTGTGACCACACACCCAGTTCTACCACGTCAGCCATTGTGTCTGGCCTCTCACTTTACACCTTTCCCAACCATCCAGGCTTCACCATCCCCTAGCGAGACTCAGCTTGTTTGCCCAGCAAGCTGTGCTCAATACCTGAATAGCAGGTTTGCCATGCAAGCCCTTAGTGTGAGTTTTGCAGACACCACATCTGGGCTGTTATTAGTGTCCCAGGAAAATAGTAATCAGCTGACAGACCAGAGAGGAACATTCCGAGAAAACTCGTTGTTGCAAAATGTTTGGACTTACTTCTTTTTTAGTTAATCAAAGGATGGGATAGTTTATTTCTAACACACAGAATGACAGTCACCCAAAATCTGATGAATAAATACACTGGGCTGCCAGGCTAAGAGCTGGGAATATAGGACACTTAAGGGCAGATGCCCAAGGCTGAGCCAATAGCAGGCAGCCTTATTGTGGTCACGTGGTTACTGAACGTCTCACTCACTCCCCTACCCTTCTTCCGGTGGAATTAAATGATCAGAGGGTTTCAGTAGACCAAGGATGGAAAATACATCATAGCGGTCAAGTCTTTGCACTTCCAACCCATCCATAGAATCTCAGCCAGCCAGAGGCCAGAGAGACCTAAGACCCAACTGTGTCTTATAATAGTGGGTGTTTAGTATCGGTCCATGCCCCCACCATACAGAGCAGAAGGGAGAAATAAGCTCCCAGTAAAAATCTCGGTCTGCTAACTATCTCTACAACAGTGACGAGCTAAAACTACATCTTCTAAACTGGCCTAATCATCACCCAAATGGCCAAGAGGAGCTCGGAGTCTGCGCATCTCAACAAGCCAGAGCCCTGACCAGGGTCCAGAGCCCGGGTGAGAAGGGACTCAAGGGGTTGGCGTTTGGGGCTGAAAGTCTAAGGTTTGTCCACCTCTAACATCTTCCTGGTAGGAGTTTAATCGACTCCACGGCAAGTATATAAAGGTCAGAACTCAGAGCTGTCTGAACCAGTACCTGCTACCCATGAACTAGTCTAGGGCCTTCCAAATGTGCCCTGATAATGGCATTGCTCCAAGATCACACTTTTGAGAACCACTGTCTTAAAATCTAATTACTAAATACAGTTTGAGACAGGATAGAAAGGCATGCCAAGTTAAGAAGACATGAGAAGGAAAAGAAGCCTCCCCCCTTGGGATGTAATTCTGTTTCCCATGGGCTTAGAGTCAAACACACACACACACACACACACACACACACACACACACACACACACATACACACACACAACTTCAACAAAAACTGATAAAAGTCAGAATGACCTACAGAGATAATGCTAGTTTTCCTAAAAATACGTCAAACAAGGTTTTTTTTGTTTTTAATGTCTAACAAAGATGTGGAAAGCAGCGAAGTATGCTCACGGAGGCCCAGATTGTTTAAAACCTTGGGATTTAACCCTGTTAACCCTCCTCTCTCGTCCCTGAACCCATATCATATACAGTATAAAGCTACCCTACAACTTCATTTATAAAAAGAAATTTCTTAAGATAAGAAAAATAAACAAACAGCTGATATTTCTGTACATGATTCTAAACCTTTGCTTAACTGCTAATCCTTGTAAAAACATATCCTTTAAGCAATGAAACTCAACAAAACGCCACAAGATCACATTCTATAGCCATTGTAGACACCTAAGTGTTACTCTCTTGAGAAGGCCACACCCACACTTGGGTATATTTTGTTCTTTTCTTACAGCTCTCTCTTTCAAGATAGTGGTGCCTAAATCCAAACTGTGTGCAATTTCTCATTTATACAAAATAAAATCACAAACTTTCCTTCAAAAATAATCCAATACCATCTTCAAGGACTTATATGCTTCTAGGATCCTCTGGCAGAGGAGGGGATGGAGGTCACCTGGGATACTGTCTTCCTGTCCCTGGTACCTTCGGTAGCATGACATTAGCATAACATCACCTAAAGGGGACAAAATCTCATCTGCTACCTTCAGGGATTTTTTTCTCTTGGCCACTTCTCATTTCTCTCGCTCTATAGTTGGTCTCACAAGAGAGTCCTTCTCCCTAGAAGGGAAGGAATGAATAACTCAACCCGGCGCTGCCAACATGGTGAGAGGCTTGGCAAGTTTGAAGTGAAGGAGAAGAAAGACTTAAAGTGCAAGCAGCGATTGCTAAGGCTGAGCTTCCCACAGAAGGGAACAGGCTGTTTAGAGATAGCGTGTGAAAGAGGGGCAGGTTTGTTCAACTCAAGCAGTACACAGAGGAGTTCCCCCAGACCCAACCAACCAGCCCTTTTCTAAGCCCTGACTCCCTGTGAGACCCCATGTCAGAACTCATCCTGGTATTTCTATCTCTAAGGCATCCAAGTCTCATGGGCATCTTTCAAGAGATCAAAAGGCAAAAAAAAAAAAAAGTTCTTGGATCCGCTCCTAGAGAAATCTCACACCAGATTTTCCTGAGCTATTTCAGGCCAGTCAGTGCCTGTTCTTTTATAGTAGGGCATCGATCTGCTCAGATGTGGATAAAATGAAGCAATGAATGTAAAGATCACAAGTTCACAATTACAGCAGCACCGGTTCCTAAGATTTCCGGTGCTCATGGACTGTTGCCAGCCTTTGTGCCTCTGTGTGTGAAAGACAGGGCTCAGGAGACTCCTAAGCAGAGGAATGGCCAAGCTGACAGGGATGTGCTAAGGGGCACTTGTCACCAGGACAGAGGTTGAACTGGGGAGATCTGATCACTGATCCTTAGAACAGAGTTTCCTTAGAACAGAGTTCCCGTTTACCAAGAATGTAAGATAACAGCTAGATAGGGGTATTAGCTGGTTTTGAACATCTGTAGATGTCTGTCGGTGAAGGAGTGGCTGAAGTAGGCATAAAGTTTTGTTAAGACAAGTGACCCATCTACACGTCATCCATGATACATTGTGCAAGGGCAGAGTTACAGTAGTGTTTTCTAGACCCTAAAGATTTATAAATAATATTTACCACCAGGGACCAGGTGTGGTGAGTGGCTCATGCTTACAATCCCTGTCTTCAGGAGGCAGAGACAGAAGGATAACTGTGAGCCTGAGGCTAGCCTGGGCTGCAAACTGACATAGTGAATTCTAGGCCAGTTTGTGTGTGTGTGTGTGTGTGTGTGTGTGTGTCTGTGTGTGTGTCTGTGTGTATGTGTGTCTGTGTGAGTGTGTGTGTCTGTGTGTGTCTGTGTCTGTGTGTGTCTGTGTATACATATATACATATATATTCAAACATACATGAAAATAAAAATTACCATCAGGCCTGTAACTTTCACAGAAAAGGATTCCCAACCTCTGCTCTGGTTTGGAGAGCAAGACTAAGTAACTAGATTAAAATCACAGCAGAATAATTGGGCCTCTCTCAATAGCTCCGCCCTGGGAAAAGTGGACCATCTCTTAGTAAAGCAAAAAAAATGGCTTTGATCCTTCACAGCCTATGGAAGCAAAGGCACTTTACAAACTACCTAAAGAGGTGAGAATTGGTGTGATCACTTAAAACATTGAAAAATGTCTGAATCATTCTCCTCACCCACCCCACTCTGCTACTGACCCGTGGCAAAAATTTTAAATAGTCATGGGCAGTTTTCTTTTAAAACTGTACAATTTCTCTGATCCTTTTCCAGACTCATGGTCAACTGTTGCTCATCATGGTGTTTTTCGAAAGATGCTAATTTGAACAGAATAAAAGGTCGGGAGGTGAGTCAGAAACTGGATTTTTTTTTTTTTTTTAATCCCCAGCAACCTGGAAGGGGTTGCTTCAGGTTAGCCTCTGTTAGAAAGAAAGAGCAAGAGCGACCCCTGCTGGTTACATAGGCAATGCACACCTTTTCCTTCCTCAAGGTGCAAATTTGAAGACTAATATCCGTGTCATCACTTAAAAGACTCAAGGATTATATTAACTGTTTCCTGTGCACGATGGCAAAGAATGGCCACCAGAACATCACAGGCCTTCTCCTATCTCCGTCGAGCCAGGATGACACAATCTCACAGAATACGAAGTCCTGTGTGTGACAAGGAACACTTTATCAGTTATTTAAACTGGAATTCTAGCCAAAGACATTTCTCAAAACAAGTGGAGCCTTATGAAACAGCAGATGTTCTGTCCCCTTGATCCATAATAAGGACAGCTTCATATGACTTCACCTCATCATAGTTAGTCCATCCATAAAGGACAGAGCTAGCCAGGGCAGTGGGAAGGTGTGAAGTCAGGGGCAGGCTTTCCCTAGTCCCTGGTGGACACAGTGATTGAAAGCAAATGGCCACTCTGGTCTCACAGTGAGTTCAGGGCCTCCTCCGAGCCCATCTGATTGGTGAATAAACTGTTCCATAAGATTATTACAATATAAGAGGGTTGTTTTTCCTTTTAACACCAGTACCCTGATAAAAAAGAAACTTCTGGAAAAGAGAAAATTTAAAGTCATGCTCTTACCATCCCCTCACTCTCTGGGAGTCAACAGACCAATGGTGCTTGCTAACAGGTGCAGATGAAATTCGAGTGACAGGAAGTATGAGCTCCCAGTAGTGACCGTGCCACACAGGTCAAGTGGCAGCTGAGGCCCGGAGCCAGGGCAGACATAGGCAGTGTTCAATGTCAGCATTGGGACAGGGACTTCTGATCTCAAAGAGGGAGAACCCCAAAACTAATGTGATGTGAGCTCGTTCATGTCTGAGTTCTGCATCAAAACCCAGTTGGATCTGGATTTCATGATCCTGATGGCCTACATTGTAGACATTCCCATTGGCCCGTTTCCAGAAGTCTGTCAAAGCCAGGAAATAATTAAAGTAAAATACTAAGATAATGAGAACATCATGGCAGCAATCACTCAACAACCTTAATAAGCTTGGCAGGACTTTGGAGACTAGCCTTGACTAATCTGAGGACAGGATGTGGGGAGACTTGGAGTCCAGGCCCTGGAAGGATCCAGTACTTGGATGTGTTTGTTAAAATGTCCATAGTGACTTCAGATAACAGGGTTCAGGAGTACAAAGTAGCATGGTTTCTCCTTTCTCAGATTTTAAAATAATCTAACGAAATCCATCGTCCAGTACAGAAACTACACACAGTCCATGACCAATATGACTTTAACTGAAGCATCTCGCTGTGCTACCCTAGAGAATCCAGTGTGGTTGACAGCTGAGAATCATTGTCTGAGAAATTCCTCTTGGATCTAAGGACAGTGTAACATAATGCTGGAGATGGAAAGGGGGAAAGAGAGGGGTTGAGATCTACCAACTAGCAAAGCAAAGCAGAAAAGCATGGAACCAGCAGAGGGAGCCAGAGCTATGCATGAACCAAAGCCACTAGACCTTAGAGCCAAAGGCTTCACTGCATCACTGGGGTGTTATTTCCAAAAGCAGTTACAGTTACAGAGTGGCCCTGAGTCTCTTGTTCCCGGGTCTATCCTTTCCCAAAACAGATCTGATATGAATCATTGTCTTGTGTTTTGTCTACAGGAACAAGCAAGCAAATGTCTTATTTAGACATAATGAAACAAATTTGATTCATATTTTTTGTGTATTGGCTTTTTTCATGCGATTATTTTGAACCTATTCTTTATGCTCCCCCAATTTTTCCCAAATCTTTCTACCACCCTAATCACCAACTTCGTATTCTTTCTCTCTCAAAATAATTAAGTGAATAGATAAATAAATTGATAAGTAAATAAATAAAACAAAAAGGGAATAAATCATATGGCATTGACTTTGTGTTGGCCAACTACTCCTGAGCATGAAGCCTTCCCTGGAGTGTGCTTGGTGTACCCAGTGTCGCTTCATTGGAGAAAACTGGTTTTCCCTCTCCCAGTAGTTATCATTTGCAAAGGGCTTCTTGGTTTTAGGAATGAGACTTTGCGCTCACGTCTCCTTCTTCCTGCTAGGATTTTAGCAAGATAGATTTTAGTTGATAATAGATGTCCTAAAAACAGAAAAAAAAAACTGTTTTTTCTTTAGTGTGTATGCATATGTGTGTTCATGTGTGTGCAGGTGCAGAAGTGTGGGAGTGTATGCATACAAGTGTGTTTGTGTGAGTGTGTGTGTGTGTGTGTGTGTGCAGGGGGTGTCATTTTTTTGGTCACCTTTTTGTTTGAGTTGGAGTCTCTTACTAGTCCGGAGCTTGCCGTTAGGCTAAGCTGGCTAGCCAGCAAGCCAAAGGGATCATCAACCTGCCTCTACATGCCCATCCTCTTAAAAGTGGGTGCTAGGGATCAAATTCAGGTCCTCATTCTTGCAAAGCAATCACTTCACTGAGAGCCATGTCCTCAGCCCCAGAGAAAGGACTTGGGGGTGATTTTTTTCCTCTTTAAGACAAATTAATGAAAATTCCCCACCTCTGTGTGTCTATCTGCGTGTGTGTGTCTGTCTGTCTCTTTATATCTCTGTGTCCCTGTCTCTCAATATCTCTGTATCCCCCTGTCTTTCTCTGTCTCTGTGTCTCTCTCTTCTCCTTACCTGTGCATTCATTGCCACGCCCAGACTTCAGAGTTGCTCCAAGACCCCCTACAGTCCCCTTTCAGTGAAATGTAGACTATTAACCCATTCCGCAGCTAGCCTATAATTATGGGATCCACCCTAGGGAAGTGCTGAGCTGTGTTCCTGTAGAGGCTGTTGGTATTCCATTTGTCAGAGTGTAAGATGGGAGGAATCTCCCTCAATGCGTTTGCACTTTATACCCTTACTTGGCCAACACCTGTGTGGGCAAAGGTCTGCCATCCAGCTTCCTGGGACAGGAGATGAGGAGGACGAAGCCAGGTAATCCCCGTGCATAAGTGGCTCCTGCTCGTTCACAAGGGAAGCATCTCATTAAGCTGTTATCCAGCACATTCTCACCTCAGGGTCAGTGTGCCATAGAATGACTCAGGGAACACAAGATCCGACCTTCTAGGAGGAAGACGCCACAAGTTGTTCTTCTAAGGATGGTGAAATTTCCAGCATTAAATAGCAATCTTGTGACATCTGCAAATATGGTCTGTGGCTTTATCCTCCACCTGCCACTACTCCTCCTTCCTTTAGACCAGCTCCACCCGAATCCACCTAGCTGTGGAAAGCTGCCCTCGGTCCTGACTGAGTCCCAAGGAGAGACAGACTTTCACTCTTGTGCCTAAACGACACAGGGCTGTTGGGTTTTCTTTCTTTTTCTTTTCTCTTTTTAGAAGGGTAGACTGATTTGAGGCTGGGGCTTATTGAGGCACTGTCTCTCTGTGTCCCAGGAGAGCCTTTAGTTATAAACCTTCCTGCCTCCACCTCCCAAATTCTAGGATCATAGGCTTGTACCACCACACCTGGCTATGTTGATTTTTTTTTTAATTGAAGTAAAATTCATGCAACTGATATAAACTATTTTTCTTATAGATTCTTTTTTCTTATTATTTTAATTGTACACATTTCTTGTGTTCAGGATATGTGTATATAATATAGAATGACCAAGTATTTCACATTTGTGTCTCTTTGACTTGTTTTTTCAATTTCTGTGAATTATTAAACAAAAAATCCAATGCCAATGGTAGAATACCTCTTATAAATTGTTGATCAAGGGGATCTCAGAGGCTTTTACCACTCTTCTTGAATGCCTATCAGAACCAGATGATGGATAAGACCCTGGTGTAAATATACCACACACACAGGATGCATAGAACACAGAAATCACTTAGAACTGAGCTGGAAGTTTCTTCCACACCTACTAGATTTGTAGTCCCCAGGGATGCTATGCAGGCTATTAGGGAAACAATCAATATTTTTATCCAACCTAGTCCTGCAATGCAGCAAAATGCAACCTGCCAGGTAGATACGCAGACATGCACAATAGTTGCATTGCTGCTAAGGGGATGCCCAATTATTCTTTCATTGGATTTTAGATCTATTCCATAGGCAGGAATTCCTGCCTGGTTCTGTAAATCTGCCAAAAAAAAACAAAAAAAAAAAAAACAAAAAAAAAAACCACATGGCAGGAGAGATCATAGGTCCCAGGGGGGAACTAAACACTGTTGTTTAGCTAACTTGATGATACTGAGAGCCATCTAAACATCTATGCTTATGCCTGTAGACAAACGCCTCTCTCAGCCTTAGTCGGGGAAGCCTCTCTTTCCAGTGAACAATGGAAAATGCAGAAACTCATGGATGCACAAGATGCTGAGAATACCTAGCAGATGAGTGCTCAGCCCTAAGCGAGACATTTCTACCACCCGCTCTAAGGCTCAGGGAAGCTCACAGGAGGAAGAAAGAACCTAAGAGCCAGAGGGTGGGGAGAAGAGATGCAAACTGTTATCTTCTGGGTAAGATACAGCCACTGCATCATAAGCCTACAGCAGGTTTGGATGCTTGCACTAGGCAGTAGGGCATGAGTGGTAGAGGGGAATGGTAGAGGGACTCTGGGGACAGGGGGCTTCCCCTCACTGCTGAACTGCTCTTTGAAGAGCAGAGAAATCAATGCCTTTGGTTGTGTACCCATCAGTGTGCCCATCAGCCTCTGGTGGATTCTTCCCATCCAGTGAGTACAAAGATGGCCCTGGTTTAACTAAATGGTTCACAAAATAAAACCCACAACCATGAAGTTTGGGAAAAGACTGGTAGGGATGGCAAGTATGGTTAATAAGGATGGGGGCGGTAAAATGGAGAGGGGTAGGGTAATCCAAATACATTATGGAATTATCAAACAAGAAAAATAATCAATTAAAAAAACAAAATAAATTCTGATTAACACATAAATAAGAGTCATGCAATTTTATGAAGAACTAATTTTTTTTAAGACAAAGTCTCTCTACTTAGCCCAAGCTGACCTCAAACTTACTATCCTCCTGCTCCAGCCTCCCAAGTGTTAGTACTATTTGTCGTGAGTCATCATACCCGGTGTTGCCAAGAAATTCTAATGGCTGGGAGCTGGATGGAAAGAGAGATGTGCAGAGCAGGTACACGAAGGAAAAGCAACTAGGTGCTCAGGGTCTCCAGCACCGCCGCAGCCTAAGCTCCTGCCTTGACTCGGGAGGTCTTGGGGCTCCCATCCTAAGTCATCCCTAGTATGCCTGTTAGCTTTCACTTTCATGAAACTCTGTGCCTACTTTGTCACTGATACCAGTATCCTTTCAGTGACTGAAGTCGTTTTAAATGACATTTTTGAAAAAGTGGTACATTGCCGGGCGGTGGTGGCGCACGCCTTTAATCCCAGCACTTGGGAGGCAGAGGGAGGCAGATTTCTGAGTTCGAGGCCAGCCTGGTCTACAGAGTGAGTTCCAGGACAGCCAGGGCTACACAGAGAAACCCTGTCTCAAAAAAAAAAAAGAAAAGAAAAGAAAAAGTGGTACATTAATCGGTTCCCATCAGGTGTGGTCTCTACAACTGCTGAATTCCTGCGTGGACAAACTTTGATAGCTTCTGAAGTCACACAGGGTAAAATCTGCAGCTGTTGTAGGACACACCTGTCTGTAGGTCCTCCCCTCTCTCTGCCTTCATTTTCTGTCATTCCACCTTCCTCCCCTGAGCATCAGCACGAGGCAAGGGTGCTCCACCCACACACTCATACTCCAGACTTTGCACCAGGAAGCTCCCTGACCCCAGACTTCATGGCTCTTCCTGGTTTTCATTCAAATGTCTTTTACCATCAGAACTGGGCCTGGCCTCATTGCTCATAAAAGTGTGCCTTCACCAGCCCTTTCATGTGTGTCTTCTGACTCACTCTCTTCCCCTCTAAACCCCACGCCCAAACTGGACTCCAGGGGCAGACACCTGTGTTTTTTCACTACTGTATTCCCAGTATCTACAACAGGGCAGGACACACATTCATTTACGCTTATTTATGAATGAATGAGTGAATGAATATCAGTGCCCCATAAGGCTGGTCCTTAAAACAAATTTTAAAATAGCATTCCTTGTCTCTTACTCCTAAATCATCTTCTCCAAAGTCTCTTAGCTATTCTGGCATTAACCCACATATTTCTAAATAAAATTCTTGCTAGCTACATGGTAAGACACCATAGATGTCAGCTGCAGGACATAGAGAAAGCAACCTGAACTGAGCAAGAAAGCTTCCTCCCTGACAGCTAGCTTTCACAGGGAGAGGGTGCTATGCAGCACCCTAAACTCATAACTGATCTCAGCACTAAGAATAAGCGTCTGTGAGCGTTCACCCTAAATGGAACATCCATATCAATACCGCACCACTTCTACACCCAACCCTCAGGGGACATTGCAGCAGAGGGGGCAAAAGCTGGAGGGTGGGGAAGAGAGAAATACTTGGAAATACTGTATTCTGAACATGACACAGATGTTACCTTACACTCAGGGATTGACATCAGCTGGGATCACTGGCACGAGATCAAGCCAGTCAAAATTCTATTATGAATCAATGTCTTGACTACTTTCCCATAGCGATGACAAAGTACATGACCAAAGCAACTTATAGAAGAAAGAGTTTATAGGCCCTTACGACTGCAGAGGGTGAGTCCATGACTATCACGGTAGGGAACGTGGCGTAAGACCAGCAGGCATGGTGGTGAGAGCTTACATCTGATCCACCAGCATGAGGCAAACAGAGTGAGAACTGGGAATAGCATGAACTTTTCAAACCTTAAAGCCCACCCCAAGTGACGTGCCTTGGAGAGACCACGCCTCCAAATCCTCCCCAAATGGTTCCACCAACTGGGAGGCAAGCATTCAAGTATAGACTCTATGAGGGCCATTCTCATCCAACTGCTATAATGTGTGAGGGGCTCACGAGTCCCCACTTCAAGCTGAGAAGCTACTGGCAGTCCAGGGCTGTTGGAGAAAGGAATGTCAGTTTTCCTTAGTTGTGGGTCAAGTGGACTATGCCACCAGACAGAAGAACTGGTAAGGCTGAGCAGACTCAAACCCAGGGGAATCTCAGAATTGAGAATGGTAGGTGTAGAACCAGCTCCCTTTCAAACTACCTGATCTGGAGCACATACCATGATACTCCACTGAGAGGGTACCATGACAATGGGTCACACAGCATAAAATCCTGGAGTTCTCCATGCTAATGAGGTATCTAGATAGGTCCAAATGTTCAGCCAATGAGCTTTCCTTCCTGGGCATTCCTTCCCACAAAAGATATTTAATCCCTTGCTCACCCTGAGTAAGATGTATGCCTTCACATCCACTATCAAGTAAATGATGATGTTTTGGATGAGAAAGGACCATCTCCTTCATCAAGGATACTGCAGGGGAGGCCTTCTTAGTAAAGAGCTAAGCCTAAATCTCCTAGAGTGAGTCCCTTCCTACTCTCAGTACTCTCTCTGAACCATCCAGGGCTCAGCCTTCCCCTTCCTGCCTTGCTCACAGATGCCCTGAGGGGAAGGACCCCCATTCCCAACTCCCAGCGGTACCCAGCAGCATCTGGGTACACAGGAGACCAAGAACCACAGCATCCGTCTTAGACTCCACTGTTTCTCACCCAGGGAAACTTGAACTGGGACCAATTTTGTGGACTGTGTTCTGCCTCCCCTGAGGATTGTCCCGGGCATGCCAGTACAAGACAGACTTATAGCCCAGCACTTAGGGGTGTGGTCACTTAGGAGTGTGGTCACTTTTAAATCATCTGTGCTACAGTGCACATCCATGGACTCAGCAGATCACTAAAAGAAGGAAGAGGAGGAGATAAAAATTAGGAGACAGGATGTGTTGGAGGAATTGGGGGTATAGATATGCTCAAAATATATTGTATAGATGTATAAAATTCTCAAAGAATGTTTTAACATTGTATTTAAAAACCAGATGTTTGCACTGCTATTTATTGCCTTATCAATTTAAGACTCGAAAGACATAAATTCCTATCACCAAAGACGACAATACGTGACTCTTACACCAACCTACACCTCCAAATCCAGCAATCACTTCTCTACCTACCATGTATAACCACAGAAAAATGTAGTGTGTGTGTGTGTGTGTGTGTGTGTGTGTGTGCATGTGTGTGTGCGCGCTATGTGCTTCTGTGTGTATGTGCATGGGTTTGTATTTATGTGTGTAGGAGAGTGTGGAGTGTGTAGGTATGAGAGAGAGTTCATTGTGAGTGTGTGTGTGTGTGTGTGTGTGTGTGTGTTAGGTCTCTATCCCTTTTCTAGAGTGAAGTTTCATGAATAGAAATGCTTGCCTGTTTTGCTCAATGACTAACAGTGCTAAGCACACCGAAGATGCTGAGTAGGAATGCATCTGTATGAATACATTTGGAATGAGTTGACAAATTCATTCCAGATCTGTGGCATGAGATGTATCCCCAAGGCTACATTGTCCACTCCTCTTCCCTATGTCCCTCTTGACCACCTAGCTAGTTGCTCTCCCTTGAACATTGCATGGGCATCTGAGTGCTTCTAGAAACCATCCGACTTTACTTCTCTGGGTTCTCACATCTTATCATTAGCATATATTGATTTATAAGTACTGGTTTCTCTATTAATCAGTTTCTCCCATGAGCTTGCAGCCTTATAACATAGACATCTGAGAGATTTCTGGGCCCCAATGTCTTTCATAGCTTCAGACTGATTAAAATAGATTCTCCAACACCTCTAAGTAGAGCGCACATAGCCCTGCCCACCACTGTGAGGCAGATGGTCTTCCTGCAGTCGGCAAGCCCCTGTCTCTCCCTTCCCCCTGCTCTCCCTCAGCTTCAGCCATCCCAGGTCATCTCACACACACTTATTTTTACTATTGCTTTTCTATCTCCTTCCGTGTTTAAGCCTCTCTCAAAAATAAATATAACATGTGGTTGGAGAGATGGCTCAGCAGTTAAAAGCACTGGCTGTTCCTCTTCCTGGGTTCAGTTCCTACCCAGCAGCTCATAAGCATCAGCTAGTTCAAGTTCCAGGGCATCCAAGGCCTTATTATAGCTTCCTCAGGTACCAGGCACACATGTGGAACACAGACATACATGCAGGGAAAATGCCGATACACATAAAATTAGACAGACAGACAGACAGACAAGACAGAGACAAAGATCTTTCATTCAACAGTTACTACAGCCCAAGCTACAGTGCTTCTTCCAAGGAAGGCTAATGGCCTTAGGAAATGTGGTATCTCACCAACCTCACTTAACCAAACAGAAAAGCATTGAAAATAGAAAACATACAGCCAGTTGCAAAGTTCCCTGTGCTCTGTGACTGGCTCGTCTGCAGACTGAACTCTGGGTTGAAGACACTACACATTTCACCCTTAAATGAAATGATTTCTTGGGCTCCACAGCTTTGGGTAAATTTCAGCCATTTTATTTCAAATCTGAGCTGTACAGCCAGGGTGCTTCTGCTGTGTTTAAACTTCTGATAGAAGAGAAAGCAGTTAACATGTAAACTTTCACCCACACAAAACTCCATTCTGAATGGGCCAGCTGACTCATGGGCACAGCCCAGGGTCACAGAGTAATGAACCATGAAGGGACAACAAAGAGGGTGGGACTGTTTATACATTGATTGAAGAACGTCTTGTCCCTGTGATGAATGGTCTTCCGTTGGCTTCCTGCTTCTCATGCATTATTGACTCGGAGTCTCCCGGGCCCATTTTCACGCTGTTATGTCGTGGCTATAAAGACATTGCAGTGATGGGTAAAGGGGAAAGAACATAAGCTCTTTAAATACCTCCCTAATCCTTTACTCTATTATGCCTGCAGGTAACAGTAAGGACGCTATTAGGTAAGTGTGAGCTGCCTATGTAGTTTGCAGGGCCAAAAATAGAAATTCAAAAGCTCTGTTCAAAAATAGTTAGAAGATTCAACACAGCAGAACTGTCAGTCATGTGTCAAAGCCCTCTAAGGGCATATGTACTTACAAAGCCAACCCTAGAGAAGAAGTCAGATGATGGGTTAGGAACTCTTTATCCCTCCTCCCTTCCCTACTTTTACGACTAGAATGACCATGTCATTCATTTCATGGTTGAACAAAAACTTGTGACCATCTTGTGTCTGCCTGGTTTTATCTTTTTCTAAATATCTCATCCTTCTAATCAAGAAAAGTCTTACTAGATGCCACTGATTCCAGAGAGGTCTAAGTAAAGTCCACCTTTGGTCTAACTGTGATAAAAAGGTTTACCTAATCTATGATAAGGATGTGTACTTCGCAAACATGGTTACAGGGGAGAGTGCGTGGTCTCACCAAAGGACAGACATCTGACTCACACAGGTCCTCTTAGATTCAGACTTGGGAGGTACAGATGAGACCCAGGACATATCCACCTGGGAGACACTAAGGGGTGACAACTACTCTCTGAGTAAGCAAACCCAGGAAGTGCCCTGTCCTTTGAGGTACACACTAGCAACAAGGGTAGACTAAAGATGGGGCTTCACTGAGCACAGGTGGGCCATTAGGGTAGAATATATATCATATTTCAAATACTCCTGACTAAGAGAAAATATCCCATTAAAAACTATATTTTCTAGGTAAAATATATTATTATAATTTCTTGTCTTGTGAAGTCATTGTTGATGACACTGTTCTACAAGATTAGCAGAGCCTCATGTGTTCTTCTTCCTCTGCAGTGGATTCTATTCTCTTTGGGGCAGAAACATGGAACCAGCCCAGGGAGAGACACATTGAAGACTGAGTTCAGCTGGCAAGGTCTTACTGTGCAAAGCTTCTCCTCTCTATTCTCTCTCTCTCTCTCTCTCTCTCTCTCTCTCTCTCTCTCTCTCTCT
>NW_021620860.1:318701-336249 GCF_004785775.1 Grammomys surdaster
TCTCTCTCTCTCTCTCTCTCTCTCTCTCTCTCTCTCTCTCTCTCTCTCTCTCTCTCTCTCTCTGGGGTGAGTAGACTCTTTAGGACAAGACCTTATCACATGCAACTCTACCCTAACTAATCCATGAATATCTGAAAAGTTGATGTCCTATGCAAGTCTTTCTTAGACCTTCCCATTTGCAATACGTCCTGGTTACTATGTGTATGGATTTCAAAGTGATAGTGTATGCCCTCAGTTACAGCCTCCTTCAGAAATCTGTTTCCAAGTTACCTAACATTACCTATATGAGCCCAGGCAACTTCAGTGACAATTTGTTTTTTCAGACATAACTTCACTACATAGATCTGGCTGTCCTGGAATTCACTATGTAGACCAGGCTGACTTTGAACTCACAGAGATCTGCCTGCCTCTGTTTCCCAAATGCTGATGTTAAAGGTGTGTACCACCATACCCAGCTAATACTTATTTACTTCAACAGTGTTTTTTCTGTCCACTTTTAGGTTAGTATACAAAAGCCATGGGTTTTGTTATGATATTTTCATTCATTTACAATTTGTCTTTGGTCTCATTCATTCCCTGCCCCCACTCACCTCCCTGTCCCATCTCCACCCTCCTTGCCTGACTGATGCCTTCCCCCAAACCTCAGACAGTCCCCTCTCTCTTTTTCCATGTCCCTCTTTTCTTTCCCCTAATATTTCTTTCTACTTCCTTTCTAGTTTCACGATCTACACACATTAGTACCTAGATCTTTATATAGTCCTTTGTAAGTACTACTTTAGTCTAGCCTCTGTATATGAGAAAAAAAGCAAGACTTTCTTAGTCTTGCTTACTTCCCCTAACACAGCGGTTTCTGGCTCTGTCTATTTTCCAAAAAAAAAAAAAATGTCATGCTTTTCTTCACAGCTCCATAAAACTCCTTCCATGCAGGCCCCACATTGTCTTCCTCCATTCAGCTTTTGATTACACTGGTGCACATTTGATGACTGCTATTTGTCCTCCCCAGGTTGTAGCCATCATCAAGTTTATAGTTCCTATCCTTCTATTATCACGACTGCTATGAGGAGCGACAGTTCATTGGGTACTTCCTAGTACCAAGTACCATGCTGTGCACCTCAGCAATACAGCCTCATTTAATCCTCACACCAACGCTATACTGGTCATTGGCACCATCCTCCACTACTAAAGAAAACACCTTGCCCAAGTTCTCATGGCAAGCAAGTGTAGAGGCAGGTTGGGAAACAGATCTCTGCCTCTGAGTTTTGGTCCTTGGCATCCAGCAGAACTGCTCAGAATCATCTATTCAGCAAACAGGCGAAGGTGACATTGGACGGGATGATGCCTATTGACCTACAATCATTGGGAAAGAGTCTCAGTGAGGAACTTTCTGGATTGGGTTGCCCTGTGAGTGTGTCAGTGATGAGTTATCTTGGTTATCCTTCCTGATGGGAGAAGAACCACCCTGAAAATAGACAGCAGATAAAGGTCCAGAACAGGTAGTTTCCAGAGCTACTTTCAATTAATTGAACATTGCTTCTTGGGTCAAATTTGCTGCGTAATTTTCAATTCTGACATTTCATAAACACTATATCAGCATAATTAGGGGAGAAGGGGACTGGAGTTTGAGATCTACAACCTGAATTCTGGTAAGGGGTCATACTTACTATGTTCCAAAAACATAAATAAGCACACACTGCAGTCTGTACTGTACTTTGGAAAATTCGCCAGGTAAAGCTCCAGTAAAACCTCACATGATCTAGGAACAAAACAAACCCTGCAGCAGGAAACAAAACACGTGATGGTTTTTGATCAAATTGCCCAGAAGCATGTGTGTCACCATTAACATCAACACTTCAGAAGCAATATTACTCTCTAATTACTCCAGCCTTCTCACACCTGGAGTTTTTCTGACAGCTCATTCTGCAAGAGACGTATTTGTTTTGAAGAAGTATACCCAGCTAAGCAGCCTGTAGCTCCATCAACCTAAGATTCAGCCATAAAATCCTCTTCTATTTCTCCCCAGGCAGCAATTATTTGAAATTCCGCAGTATCTGTGTCAAACACATAAGAAATTGTTCTGGGTTTCCCTTCCTTTTCATTGCTCAGAATTATAGTGAACAACAAGCAATGTCTTTGAAGAATCTGACATCAGAAATATTAGTTACATTGTGTTGGTTGAATAGAAACAACTCGTTGTTGAAAAAAAATTAACAAAACAAGTCTCCCTTGGCATCTAGTGAGTCCCCAGGGAGGTATAAAGCACCAGGTTTCAAGGATAGGAAACATGACCTAGGAATAAGATGAACCACAGGAAGAGTTATTAACGTTACTGAGGCTTGCTTTCCTGAGGGCTCCTTACCTTCTCTCTTCTGAATCACACTAAATGAGGTCCTGCCTGGTGGGGTTCTTCCTTCCATCCCTCTTGGATGCCCAAATTGGATCACCTGAGGATAGGTTACTTTATTAGAGTGTAGAGGGTGCAATTAGCTTATTTCCTGGATTCTGCAGATCCACCTGCCTCAGTTCTTTATTGGAACAGCTGTTCTGGTCTTATGCCCCACACTTCCTGGTCTCTCTTATCCATGTACATTAAAAAGATAGTGGTTTATATCTGGAACACTCTATCTCTCTCAGTGTTGTTAAAAGATGCAATAAATGAGACTTTTTAGCCTGGTTTCGTGCCTTTTCTAGTCTGTTTCCTTTCCAGCCCACCTTCCCATTGCATGGTCCTTGAGCTCTTGCTGGTCCTTCCCTGCCATACCCAGGGCACAGGTCACTGAGGGTCTGGGTGAACAAGGGCCCTACTCTCCCTCACTGTCTCTGTGATTCCAAATCTTACACAAATTCGTGTCTCACCTGGATGTCACTGTTCTGCAAAGCCTTCCCTGGCTTCTTCAGCCTAAAATGCTTCTCCCCACCTCTGAGTTTTCATAGCACTTTCTGCCTCTAAACCTTTGCGTTCTCCACTGATTCACGCCCCTGGCATTGTTTCCTCTGCTGACCATCATCTCCCCACAATGCGGACCACCTCTGATTTGCATAGTTCTGCTGATCCCCTTTCTGAATGTGTATACTTTCACAATGTTAAGTACTTATACAGTACAGAGTGACATCGTGTTTCTCTCCTAATATCAAGCAATAATGTAACTAACATCACCATACTTCCCCTTTGCTTCTTTTGACTTTAACTTGCTCAGGCTTTTGTTTAGAATCCTGTAAAATGCAGTTTATGCCCTTTTTATTAAACGGGCTATACAAAATATGACACAGGATTCTGTGCGGTTAACACAAGATCTTCTTTATCAAACTCAGTTGCTCTAGTGTAATAAAGCAATGGCCAGAGGGGTTTGCCTAGCAGGTGGACACATTAAACATCTCAGAACACTGACTAACAGCTCGGCTCAGTTCTTGCTCTCCCAGATTCTCACTGTACTTGAAGAATGATGGACAAAACCATTGTTACTATTGACAACAGTAGAATATGGTCTCTTCTTTTGAAAATTTCATTCATGCACATTGTGTACCTTGGCCAAATCCATCCTCCACTCCCTTCCTCATGTTCCCCCAGCCCGTTCCCAATATATCTCCCACGTCACTCTCAACTTCATGCGGTGTGGAGGGAGCTCTCTTAGCCAACAGAACACACTAAAAGTTAACAACCAAACAGCCCTCTGCAATGTAACACAAAAACATCTGCCACTGTGTTCTGAAAAGCCAATATATAATACATCTCTTCATCTCATGTAATGTTCTCATGAACAGTATGCTTTGCCTTGGGAAGTTTCTGTGGCCAATGGTAACTTGGAGCATCCGATTCAATTTTGTGCTATTAGGACCACATGGAAAGAGTAGATCTTTCCTGTAGCATCTGAATGGAAAATAGGAGGCACCGGGCTTATATTGAACTTTTATAGTGGCCCATTAACCAACGATTTAATTGAGAGTGTTGTTTCTCAGCAGGGTGATGTTTGCAGAAGAGTTTCCCTAAGTCACACAAAGAGCAAAATATCAATTTAGAGAGCAAATATTGTGTTAGCTAATCTCAACTTTCCATGTTTGCATTGTTGCTACAGGGAAGACACTAACTCACAGATGCTTCTGCCATCTCGTTGGGAAAGTGAGGAGACTGGGCTGTGAGACTGGTCCTTTCCGGATATGAGACCTAGGATAGCTCACTGCGTTTAAGGAGAAGCATCACGAGAGACAAAAGAATGGGGTGAATAACTGCCACTTGCTTACTTGTTTTAAAGAAAAAATAGTAAATTTGGGTTGTTCAAAAAACGTAGAAGTGAATTCTAACACTGAATTCCTGCCCATTTCTTCTCTTCACATACTACCCCGTGTCTGAGGAAGCATCCACTGGATTGACATATTCATCACATTTAGTGGTCACTCCTTAGACCTATGCAGGGTATTCACACACTAGCTTGCTCCCCTTCTTCCCCTCTTCCCCACAAACTCCATGCTGACTTCTCATCCCAGGAAGTCTCAACTATAAGGGACAGTTTGTGCAAAGCTGACTCAAAATTGCAGCTGCAGGCAAGAATCAAGCCCTGGGTTTGGGCTAATGCCATTAGGAGGGGTCTTAGGATTGGTCCAGGACACTTTAAAAAAAAGGGATATCCTTCTCCCACCCCTCCTCCTCATAGTGAGAAGAAAGTAAATATTTCCTGGTGCCCCACAGGTAGCACGGGTGAGCACGGTCCTGAATGGTGTGTTGCGGCTTTCAGTGGGACAGGTCTCTAAGCTACTGTGGATAGGAGTTGGGGGTGAAGGAGAGGTGGAGGCTGGCTGCCTCCTAAAGCATCTTGTGTATAACCTGCCGAGCAGCGTCTTCCTGCATCTATGCATAGAACATCTGTGATAAAGACATGTTAGATAAGTGGCTGATTGATAGAAAATTCAATGCTAATTGATTATTCGTATTCCATAACAACATTTGGCTAACTGTACTAAAGCCTGTATCTAGACAACCTTCATCAGTTGTACTCAGGTACCATATAGATTACACACTCAGGTACCATATAGATTACACACTTAGAGAACCACAATTAGCAAAATTCTCAGCGTTGGGTTAATGCAGAGAAACAGAAAGCCTGTAGGCAGCAGGGAGGTATATCCCAATGGCATCTTCTCTGAGTAACTCATGGTCTGGCTGTGCAAAGATCTGGCAAAAGTATAGGAAGACTGAATGGCTTAGAATTGTGGCAGTAACTAATATAATCAGGAGAAATGTGAAATTCAACAAGGTCAGAGGAAACCCTCTATATGTTACCTTATGATACACAACCAGCCTTGTCTCTGTTAGATTCAGGGTGGAAGCCAAGAAAATTCACTTCAGAGACAAACATTTAAACTGAAGGCTTTATTTCTGAATGCTCAGGGAAGCAGCCAGTTCAGCATCTGAACTGCATCCCTGAAGCGAGACTGCACGTTTTTCTAGGATGGGAACACAGAACAAGGAGGGTAGGGAGCTGGGAGGAGCTGCAGTGTTATCCAGTTGTATTTTGACATTTTGGGTTAAACAAGGAAGTACCTTTTGGAGACTGGGCCGTATCTAAGGTACTTGGTTTCAGGGTCCTTATTTTATTCTGCTTGACATTAGGTTCAGAGCTCAGAGTGATAAGAGACAAAGGAGTGGGTTGTTCCTAGGCCTGGGAACATGAACTTGTTTGACCCTGCCGACAAGATGGAAACGTCCCTGAGATGGCTGGACTCAGAAAACTGTCTTTTTATAGCAGAAGCTGTTCAGTTATCGGGAAGTCCCCAGCTCCCCTAGGGCCTGGGACCTGGAATTTAGTTTCTCCCTATGATTAAATGAACTCTGAAAAACGGTAGTACTTAGAATAAGCTTCCTTTGCTTGTTCCCAACAGTGTTCAGAAGAGAACACGCAACCATCCTTTTCATACAGAATGTGTCCAATGTAAACCCAACACAGGCCTGTCACACTTTCCAGAAACAAAGACATCCCATCCCCCTCTACCACAGCCCCTCCCCAAACCTTCTACCAGGCCTGTCCCTGAGGCATACCTATAAACTCATGGATCTTTCCAGCAAGACTTTTGAGGGAAGCCCATGAAGCCAGGCAGTGTGTTCTGGTGTTAGATCACTTTCAGAGAAACTTTCTGTGAGCTAGCTGGGAAGCCAGGAAGGTGAAGTCTTAAGTGGCAGTGGAGATCTTAGCCTGGTGGATATGCCAGCACTGTGGGACATCTGTGGGAGAAAGCTGCATGCTCTGAGTAAAGCAAGCTCAGGAGAGAAGCTGATGGGCTGCAAACAAAGGCTACAGGTACAGGGCGACTGGAGCCTGTTGGAGCTCTCATCATGACAAAATGCATTCCAGATGCTTCATACGGAGCTGAAGTTATCGTGTTCAAAGTCTGCCTTGCTGCATTTTGATCTCATTCTGGTTCCATCCCTCCTTTCTGTGCCACCATCTCTCCCTTTTGAAATGCAGAAGCTCATGCCTGGGAGATTGAGCTGAGCTTTGCTGGAAAAGTTGGACTTCAACTTCTGAATGATGCTGAAATTGTTGAGACCACAGGGATTCCTGAAGTTGGGTGAGCTGTATTTCAAATGATGAAACAGTCATAAGCCTTTAGGGCCTGGGAGTAGAATCTGAAATGTTCCCCCATGGAGCCTTGGCTTCTAATACTTGCTGCCCAACCCTCTCAGCCTCGAAGCTGGTGGAACTATTTTAGAAGGTTGTGGGAAACGGAACCTAGCTAACAGAAGCAGGTCTCTACATGTCTGAACCTTGGTTCATCTGCCTCACTCCTGGCTTCCTGGTTTGCTATAATAGAGCAACCTCCACCACATCCCACCAGCAAGAACTGAGATGCTCCTCTATGCCTTTGAGATCATGTTAGACTGAGATTTCTGAAATTATGAACCCAAAACAATCTTCCTTCCCTAAAGTTGCTCCGGTCAGGCTTAAAAGGTCACAGCAAAAGTAACTAAAATAGTGGGATTGTTCATCCCGTTATTCTGGTTATTTCCAGACTGTGTGTGTCACTGCCCAATTTCACGGTTTTTTTTTTCTTCTTTAAGTAACCCACTGTGTCTACAACTTTCATTTTTAAGTATGAATTCACCCTTTCCTTTCCTAACTTGTTTTGTCATGCTCAACCAGTTCCAAACTGGGTTCTCACACTTGGGAATTTCTGAGTTCTGTGTGTTCGTCCAGCAGTTTATTTGCAGGTCACTTGAGGAGAGATGAAGATGTGGACAAAATTATAAACTCGGTGTCGCCACACATTTACCCCTAGCTTGTCTAAAGAGACTCTGTCCTTTTCCTAAACATTCAGAGGGGGGAATTTAACTGTATGTGCATGTGCAGTAGCCCCCTTTGTCCGTAGGCTCCAATAGAGACCCAAAAATGTAGACACCATGGTATCTATACTATTACATATGGAATATCCACTATTTCCTATAGTTGAGAAGATAGCCACTCAGCAGCAGTCTGTACCTGTGCTTCCATGTTCCGTCATTACTTACATCATTACTTCTGTTTGGGGGGCCCATTATTTAGGAAACTAAGAATCCCCTGAACACAAATACTGTGGGACTATGATAACTGATCTGGTAACCAGAACAGTTACCAAGTTGCTTAGGAGGAAGTTGTACTGATCATGGACTTTGAACAAAGTTGGCTCCCAGGTCGAACAGATAGCAAAGGGACAACGTGAGATTCTATCACTCCACTCAGAACGGCCCACATTCAAATTGATTATTTCTGGAAACTTTATACTGAATTCATAAGAAAAGGGCATTCTGCTTTTTTAGTTGTTCATATTTTATTTATTATTACTGTGAGTGTAAGTGTATGCCTGCCGTGGCATGCATTTCTTTAACCTGATTTTATTTTTAACCATATTCATTTAGATAGGTCTGTAATAGTCACTTCTCTGTTACTGTGATAAAGCGCCATGATCAAGGCAACTTATAATAAAAAGAAAGCATTTGTTTGGGGCTTACCGCTTCAGAGGCAGGCAGGCATGGCACTGGAGCAGTAGCTGAGAGCCCACATCTTGAAATGTAACCATAAGGCAGACAGAGTGGCACTGGGAACAGCTCAGTCTTTTGAAACTTCAAAGCCCATCCCCAGCGGCATACCTCCTCTAACAAGGCCACACCTCCTGATCCTTCCCAATCAGTTCCACCAATGAGGACCAAGGATTCAAACACATGTGTCTATGAGGGTCATTCACACTCAAACCACCACAGTTATAAATCTAGCTCTTGATGGTCCACCCTCCATGTTTGCACCTCAGATCTTACATCTACAGAGAGTATAACCTTTCGGATTACCTTTAGTGAGACTGTAGAATCTGATGACAATTCCTTTTCTTCCTGAGAATATCTCTACACTGCCCCCTTCAAGCTTAGAATCACTGAACAACAACAGTCCAAGAAGGACATATTTTTACCCAGCATGTGGGACACATCATTCAGTCCCCACGTTCAAGTTGCCTTTGAGAATCAGCTGTCGCTCTAAGCCTTGTGCCTGTGCTGGTGGTCATTCTTTTCTCTCTACCTGACTCTGAGGTTTCTTTATGATCTGATGGTATGGCTGTGATTTATTTGTACCCATTATGCTTGAAATTCATTAGGTCTCCATAACCTAAGGGTTTGTTACTTTAAACCGTTGTCTGAAAGTCTCAGTTTTATTTGACAAATGCTTTCCTATGCTCTCTTGCCTTTCCCTGGAACTTTCTCCCAACATATTTAGACCTTCTCACTCTACTCTTTACACCTCTTGACTCATCTTTGTCATTTGGCTGTACCCTGAGCCTTTTCTCAGGAGGATCTAGTTCGGTAATTCTGTTCAGCCTCACTTAACATATTGTTACTCCCGTTATTGAACATTTAATTATGTAATTCATTTCTTCTAGTTTACTCTTCCAATCTACTGACAGATCTTATAATCTCTTATTACTTACTCCAACTTTCAAGTTTATCTTTTATTTTCAAAAATACTCAGGTACAGTGGCTTATACCTGTAATGCCAGCCCTCAGGAGGCAGAAAAAGGCAGCTCACTGAAAATTCAAAGACAACCTGGTCTACATAGTGAATTCCAGGCCAGCCAGGGCTAACACAGAAAGGCCTTGTCTCAGAAAGAAAACATAATAATAAATAAGTTAACTGCTTTAATATGAGTAGAGTTATGTTCCATGCAACAACATTTTCATAAACAAAGAAACATATGTGCATGACATACATTGTGAATGACAGTCATCCCAACCAAGCAGCCACCGTCTTGGAAAGTTCAGCAATTCCCTCTTAATAAAACATCATCCTAGCTGGGCCCCTTGACTACACCCCGGCATGTAGGGATAGAGAGGGACCCTCTCCTGAGTATCCAGCCACTTCCTACCACTCTGCTTAAATTGCCCATGGCCTTGGGGAGGGGCTAGAATTTTTAAGCTGGGGAAGACTAGGAAAAGGAGGTGTGCAGTGCTGGGGAAGCCCTTTGCCCTGCTGAGTAAAGGCTTTTTTAGGTGTGGCCTGTTAGGGAGAGGAGTAGCCACACCCTTGTAAGTAATCCCTCCTCTATGCTCTGTAAGGAAGCCCAATAAACCCATTGGATCCCTAAAATGAGCTTTGGTGAAATTGTGCCTCAGTTTATTGCTTGTACCTTAGAATGGATAGACACTGCTTATGTGTACCCTGGGAAGGAATTTTAGTATCGTGCATGTGTGCATGGAGGCCAGAGGTGGATGTCAAGTGTCTTCCTCAATCAGTCTCCACCTGACTTTAAAACAGAGTCTCTTGTTGATCCCAAATCTCATCTGCTCAGCTAGGCTAGCTGGCCAATGAACTCTACAGATCTGCCTGTCTCCACTACCCACAGTTGGGATTACAGATATAATGCCAGCTTTTGAGCATGTGAGCTAGGAATCTAAACTAAGGCCCTCATCCTTGCCAGGGAGGCACTTTACCAGACTGAGACATCTCTGTAGCCTCTAGTGTGTCTTCTAGTATGTGTTGAATCTTCTCTTACGCTTGGTTTAAAAGTGTTGTTCTGTTCATCATGGCTCCAAGAGCACTAGGAGATATAGAGAGAGATGTATATGTATGTCACTGTGTTGACACAAGCTAAAGTCATCTTGGAAGAGAGACCCACAGCTGAGAAAATGCCTCCTTTAGATTTCCTGCAGGGAAGGCTATGGAGCATTCTCTTGACTAATGATTGCTATGGGAGGGCCCAGCCCACAGGAGATAGCACTGCCCCTAGACAGATGGTTCTAAGTTGCATAAAAAAATCAAACTGAACAAGCCAACAACAAGGACATCACCTAACAACATAGTTCTCATAGCATGACCCTGTTGCTAGGTGACTCATGGCTGTGTCTTATACTCTCACTCTGATAATCTAATAGCCACTGAAATAACAGATCCACCAAGTCCCTAAGGCACAAATGAGCAGAAACACCAAATAAGGGTAAATCCTAAGCTTGAGGCTCTGGACTATTTCAGGTAAAGACAATAATGAAAGTTGCTGTTTATGCCATTGAACGGCCCCATACTGTCCTTCAACAAAGAATGTGTGTCAAGGTTCTTCATCCCATCTCCCTTCCCACACCTCCTGATCTCCAGAAAACCTCTCTAGAGCCAGTACATTTTGTATCTACATATCTGAGCTGTGATAGCTTGTCATGGTGTGGAAAAACGAAAGTAGAGAGTCCTCTGAGAGCTATAACAGCACTTCAAACTACTGGCCAAACTTAACATTAATCATTAACGCTCAGCTGAGTTGTCTCCAAGGTCAAAATGCATCTCAATTACATACAGGAAGTTGGAATCTAGTGAGTGTCTATTTACAGACGCAGTCACCAAACAGCCTGGAATAGCAAGGACTCTAAAATCATACCTATGTGTACGAATAAAGGTCAAATGGGATCTTTATTCTGTCTCTGATATTATTTTTTTTTTAAAAAAAAAAAAAGAATTCCTGTGAAACAGTAGCTTGATTTCCCATAGTCACTTTATAAACTAGAATAACTTGCCCAAGAGTAAGTCTCGATGACACGTCAGGGACCCAGAGTTCTATACCAAGTGCTCCTGTGTAGAGACAGAAACTCCAATCAGAGTGTTTCTACTCAAGCAGATTAGTGATGGATGGAATGGTCGAGCCTCAATGCTATCACCTTGTAGTACTGGATTTTAGTTCAAATTTAAAACATCAAAAATCTATAAATGTTATGCAGTGAAGGGTTAATACATAAAGTTATTTCTTCGAACACTTAAAAATGGGACTTTAAAGTCTGACTTAAATATAACTGAGTCCAACCACAAGTAAGAATTACTCTAAAGAGGAGACTACAAACTATAGTGTTTGACAGTTGTGTTTAGATTCCTTCCTACTACAAGGCTGTGCCTGTCAGCCTTCAGATACTGTGACAAACGCCTGAGGTAAATGATTTAGAGAAAAGGTTTATCCTAGCTCATGATTTCAGAGATTCTACATACAGGAAGTTGGAATCTAGCTGGTACCAATGATTTGGGCTTGCAGTAACATGGTGCATGATGGGAAGAGTGGCTGGTACAGGCGCCATTCTCAGTCCTGCACAGTGGCCAGGAAACAAATCAAGAAAGCAGTACCCAAATATCCCCTTCAAAAGCACATCCCAGGTGACACACCTCCCCTCCACAACGTCCCACCTTCTAAAGGTTCCACCATCACCCAGTAGCACCTCAGACCAGGGACCTAGCCTTCAATTTTGGAGCCCTTGGAGGACACCTCAGACCCACACTTAGCACTAACCATGGATTCAAGTGGTGCTTTTAAACATCTTCAGTGTATATGAAACTCAATGGAGACTAATCTCAAATTTTGGACAGTTTTAACGGTGTAGTTTTCTGGTGGCTATAATCAAACAACTTTCTCTCCTACCCGATTACTCAACACCCAAAACCACATGCATTTACACACACACATGCACACGCACACACACACACACACACACAGGTCTATGTGTCTCTAAAAGTTTGCTAACTACAAATTTCAGCCGTGACTTCCATTAACAAATTGATTTATGACTCAAACAAACATCAAGAGCTGCTTGCTGCATGTTGCCAATGCTGGTGAGCAAAGATGAGCTGACAAACATATGAATCGCAATGCATGAGCTGTCCACAGACACCATACAGAGCCTAATGCAGGGTTAGCTGTCAGTTTCTAATTTTGTATAGCTTTTCCCTTATTAAACTTATAACTGAGATAAAATATAACACAACTTATTACTTAAAGATAGGTTGTTTATAAGATACAAACAATACAATCTTTATTTTAGAAGGGTTATTTGAAAAAGAAACATAAGATTACAAATTTGTTTCCGTGTGTGTGTGTGCGTGCGTGTGTGTGTGCATGTGCACACATTTTCAGTCAGAGGTCTGAATGAAAGGGGTTCTGTGCGGAAGCTCATTGCTCCACACTTAGGGAGTGCTTACCGTCAGCTCCCTGCTGGTGAGATGGAGCTCACATGTGTGTGCATGGAAGAAGCAGCAAAATCTCCTTCATAGAAACAGATTTGACCTCTAGAAGGAATATATCTACTCAACAAATCAACAGAATGAGTGCCCAGGGCTCAGATTAATTGCCCTCTTCTATCAGTGGTTTCGAGGAAGTTAGGCGTGAGTCCTGTAGCCACCTGCAACCTTCTTTCTCACAGAACTACAATCTTAGGGAACCACTTTGCTCTGAGCATAGGAATCTGTAAGGTGAAGCAAGACACACACACACAGCTGGGATCCATCAGGGATCCTAAGAGGCAGCTCCTGCATCCAGTGTGAGGAAGATAGAAGCAGAAAGAATCTCCTGGTGGTATCCAGCTAGCCTCAGGTAAGGGAGGTAGGTTCCAGCATGCAATATGCCGGGTATTATAATCAGAAGTTTCTCAGTAATTTAAGGTTGTTTTTTAAAGCATTTTTCAACCATTAGATGCTAGTACTTAAAAATATTTAAAAGATTTTTATAACAAGTTTGTTTGTTATTTGTCTGTCTGTTTGTTTTAAATAAAGCCTCTTCCCTAACCTAGGAGTTTCTGGCAGTTGCAGGCTGCTGGGACCCAGGAGGAGGATCTATGACCACTGACAGGTTATCCACACCCCAGGAGATGGCCCCACACCCACAAGCATACACCCAGCACTAATTAGATTCGGTTGGTTATTTTTTAAAAAGAAAAGGGACGGGAGGAATGCCATGAAATTGGGTGGGATATGTGTTGGGAGCTTCAGGGGCAGTTGGAGAGTCACGTTGGGAAGGATATTATCAAGATACATTGCATATGCATGGATGAAATTACCCAAAAATGCTATTTAAAATATCTTTTTAAAAAACTCCAAAATCAACTGACCCACTCCCCACCAATACCCAACTACAAATTCACCTATTGACCTTCTTCGGTTCTCAGACTCTGAGTGGGTGTGTGCGAGGGTGCACTTTGAGACAGGGTCTTATTACACAACACTGGGCTAGACTGGAATTCCTTACTTCAGGCTGGCCTCAAACTTGTCCTGATCCCAACGCCTCGGCTTCCCTGGTGCTGGAATCACAGGCGCACGCCAGCACACCTGGCTTCACTCAAGATATTTGAATAGACTGAAAACAAATTCTAAACAAAGACAAACTTAAAAGTAAAAAAAAAAAAATTAAAGAAGCATAAAACAAAGCTTTTCTTTAAAAAAAAAAAAGATCATTATTCGAACAAGCCACTGTCTTTTTCTCACCAGTGTGACTTACATTATGTTCCCACAGCTGTCTTGTTCAATGCCTAAATTATTCATATAGATTGTAAATATTCTTTATTTATATATGGAGATGAAAAAAACCCTGCCAGGGCAGGTGCAAGACCTGAAAGAACACCCCTTCCTTGTCCTTCTTGTTATCTTTGTTTATTAAAAAGAAACCACCATCCCCCAGAAAAGCCTTTAAGAAGTGCCTCTAGTAGTAATTTCTGGAATGGAATAAAACATATTGCCGTACAGAAGAGGGGGAGGGGAGGTAGAAAGGTGGACTGTGTCATTCCTGAGGTGACATGGCAGCAGAGGAGGAGTCTCTTGAAGTCTATAAAAAGTCAGCTCCACAGCTCCACAGCCAGACAGGCTGTGCTCCAACTCCAGGCTACAGTGTTGCCTCTCAGGATCCCAGATGGATTTCAGTCGTCGAAGTTTTCACAGAAGTGTGAGTTCCTCCTCACAAGGCCCAGCACTCAGCATGAGTGGCTCCCTGTATAGGAAGGGGACCATGCAGCGTCTGGGGGCTGCACCCAGCGTCTATGGTGGGGCTGGAGGTCACGGCACTCGCATCTCTGTCTCCAAAACCGTAGTGAACTACGGGAGCGATCTCTCCAACGGAGGGGACCTGTTTGGGGGCAATGGGAAACTGGCCATGCAGAACCTCAACGACAGATTAGCAAACTACCTAGAAAAAGTGCGCTCCCTGGACCAATCCAATTCCATACTTGAAGCCCAGATCAAGCAGTGGTACGAAACCAACGCACCGAGCACCGTCCGGGACTATAGTTCCTACTACGCACAGATCAAAGAGCTGCAAGATCAGGTAAGCCATGAAGTCTGTGATTTCTACCTCACTGTTTAGTTGCCTATTCGATTAAAAGAGATGTATCCTAGGTGAATTCAAACACATGAAGCAGCTTAGGTTGAAATTTATAACTGAAAAAAATGTATTTTATCATCTGGTATCTTTAAACAGGATGATTTTAACTCACACTTTTTCTAAAACTTCAACTAATAACGTAAAAAAATATGATCATTTTATCATCCAAAATTACAGTCTATATCTTTGTTATGGCTTACAATATAAGTTCTTCATTGTGAATAATCTTATTTTTCAAAGACCTGCAAGGGTTTCTATGTGAGTTTGCCACTAGTTTTTACTGACTTCAAAGACTCGAGACAATTTAAAGAGATTTTTCATCTTTCATTATATGAATGTTATAACAAAAGTATTAACCTACTATGGGTAAATTAACAAAAGGGTTCAGGATGGACACAGAATACAGATATTAATGGTATCTATTCTGATTGATTGATAAATGGTTGGATGGTAGATGGATGGATGGATGGATGGATGGATGGATGGATGGATGGACTGGTCTGTGATACAAGATTTGCGTATCCCAGGCTAGTCTGAACCTCACCATCCTCCTGCCTCCACCTCCTCAGTACTGGGATTAAAGAAGTGTGCCACCATGCACAGTTCTGATGCCTGGACTTTTTTAATGTCTTGTTGAATTATCTCCTCACTATCACCAAGCATTTCATAATGCACCTCTGTGATAATAAAATGTTCTATTGCCCCCAATTCAAGTTTATTACACTCATATCACAATCTGCTCCAGTATCATCCATGGTAGGTGGGGTTCTCCTTTTTACAAAGCTAATGGAATAAAAGTGGGAGACTTTGCTCTGACTGAAGATGTCAAGCGCCAGTACACACCATTTGCTTAGCTCCGGGATTCTTATCTAATCAAGAAAAGCTTCCCCTTCGATTTTGTTTATATCTTAAAAGTATTACCCCTTTAGAGCAAAGACCTTTGACTTACCCACAGGCCTCTTTTCTTGAGTTGTATTACAGGCATCAATGTAGCTTAAGTCAGACTTCACAGAAACTATCAGCCCATGAGGCTATGGTGCTTACCTTGCCCTTCTCATCAACAGTACGGTCCTTCGGACTTTTTTTTTTTTTTTTTTTTTTTGGTTTTTCATTTCTTTGTGTAGTCCTGGCTGTCCTGGAACTCACTCTGTAGACCAGGCTGGCCTCGAACTCAGAAATCCGCCTGCCTCTGCCTCCCAAGTGTGCTGGGATTAAAGGCATGCGCCACCACTGCCCGGCCGGGCTTTTCGATACAACACAAAGTTCAAATTAAGCACTTCTCTCATGGTTGATGCGTCTGAATTGACTTGAAGATTATCCATGATACTCAGGCACAGCCATTAGAGTCCACTAGTTTGAGGGCTATCGAGGGAAACTCTCTCCAAGAATAGCCACTGAAAGGGATATATCACTCTAATATCTTCTAGAAGTAGACTTCTAACCTACATGCATCTTAAAGAATACCGTGTTTGCCTTGAAACACAAGAACCTGAGTTCAGTCCCCAGGTTAAAAAACAAAACTGAAGAATGCTAGCTTGTGCTTGTACTCCCAGTGTTGGGGAAGTGGAGACAAGCAGATCCCTGGAACTTGGTGGTCAGCCAGCCTGGCCTTCTTGGTGAATTCCAAGACAATGCGAGACTCTGCCACACACACATCCCCCAAAACAGTAGCACTTAAGGAATGGCATGTAAGATTGTCCTCTGACCTCCATAAACATACACTATACATAGGAACATGCACACACAGAGAGACGCACATGGATCCAGGGTGTATTCATCCTTCTGTCCTGTGCCTAACTCCTACAGACAGCAAGTTCTCACTCAGCCACTACTTCATAGATGCTGGCTGGGTACCGAGCAACACACATAGCGGACGATGACAGCAAATAAAGTGCTTTAGATGGAAACAGGCACGGACCAAAGAAACCATCACTCAGAGAGGTAGATGCAGGGAGGCTGTGCAGGGCAACAGCCACAGGGGTGCGTTCACTGCCAGAACGGGAAGATGTTATGGGGCAGGATGGGGCTTGAAACAGTGTTGTCTGAGCTGAGAGGTGAGGGGGCTGGATCTCACCAGGTGAGAAGAACTAACAGCAGTAGTCCAGTGTGAACAGTGCCGCGGACAAGGCGCTCACAAAGGTCCAGTGATGCAGGTAGCTTCAGCTTTTGTATGATCACAAAGAAACTAGTTCAAGCAGTTACATGAATACCTCTGTCACTGTTCCTCTTGTTCTCTCATGGTCATTCTTGAAATGGACATCACTTGTGACGTAATCACAGTTATCTCTGAGGACCAATGAAATTATCTTACACATCTGTCTGCCAGGGGGAAAATGTCATTCTTTCTTCCTCTCACATTCTCCAGATTAAAGATGCTCAAATACAAAATGCCCGATGCGTCCTGCAAATTGACAATGCTAAGCTGGCTGCAGAGGACTTCCGACTGAAGTAGGTTCTCTAAACTACAGAGTGTGTGTGTGTGTGTGTGTGTGTGTGTGTGTGTGTGTGTGTGTGTGTATACGTGTTGGGGGTGTGTGTATGTGTGTCTTGGTGTGTATGTGTGTGTGTATGTGTGTGTGTGTGTGTCTGTGTGTGCCTGTGTGTGTCAGTGTGTGTTGGGGTGTGTCTGTGTGTATGTGTTGGGGTGTGTGTGTGTCTGTGTGTGTGTCTTGGAGTGTGTGTGTGTGTGTGTTGTGTGTGTCTATGTGTACATGTTGGGGTATGTGTGTGTCTGTGTGTCTGTGTGTGTGTGTCTGTGTATGCCTGTATGTGTGTCTGTGTGTGTGTCTGTGTGTGTCTATGTGTGTGTGTCTTGAAGTGTGTATCTGTGTGTGTCTGTGTATGTCTGTATGTACATATTGGGGTATGTGTGTATGTATGTGTGTGTATTGGTGTTTGTCTTGGGGTGTGTGTGTGTGTGTGTGTGTGT
>NW_021620860.1:346249-373645 GCF_004785775.1 Grammomys surdaster
ATATAAAGCACTGATTACATTTTTGCAGTGCTGAGGATCAAATCTATGGTCTTGTGCATGCTAGGCAGGTGCTGTACACCAAATCAAGGAGATTTAATATTCTCTGCCTCCCTCCTTCCCTTCCTCTCTGCCTCTGTGTGTGCCTGTCTCCCTCTGTCCCTCCCACTCTGTGTCTTTCTCTCAATCTCCTATGTATCCCAGGCTGACCTCCAACTTATGATTCTCCAGAGTCCGCCTCTCCAGCGATGTTAACAGGGACTCTAGGGGCTGGTGAGATGGCTCAGTGGTTAAGAGCACTGACTGCTCTTCCAGAGGTCATGAGTTCAAATCCCAGTAACCACATGGTGGCTCACAACCATCTGCAATGAGATCTGATGCCCTCTTGTGGGGTGTCTGAAGACAGCTACAGTGTACTTATAATAAATAAATAAATAAAGTTTAAAAAAAAAAAAAAAAAAGAGAAGCAAGAGTGTAGGGCTTGATTTATTCCTTAAAAAAAAAAAAAAAAAAAAACAGGGACTCTAGCCTCCACACTCAGCAGAGCCTTCATTCTTGTTAGCGACGCACACTAACTCTCATCCTTTCTCTCTGTGCCTCAACTTATGCAATCACTTAGCCAACAAGTCCAGGATTGTTCTCACTTGAAACATCGCCACCTTTTTAGCCATTTACATGGCTGTCAAAGAAAATTATGTTCACCTTTAAAACCTCAATGACAGAAGGCAATGAATGATTAACACCGGCCTCCCTCCAACTAAGCTAACAGGCCACAGCTAGCAGGGGGCAGGGTGGGGGAAGTGGGCAATGAACACAGCATCCGGCCTTTCCAATCAGTCATTGAAGAAGAAATATGTCTCTTTCCAGCTTTCAAAGTTATCTACTTATACAGAGTTCTGAATAAGTTTGAATCAAGCATTCCAGAGAGTCGGGGCACAATGATTTTTTAAATGAAGTGCATTTTCAGTGATGCGTTTAAGCAAATTACAAATAAGTTCTTTCAAGCAAAACAATTCTGGGCATAAAATGAAGGTTTTTAGCCAAACAATAGGCTTGGACTCAGGGTAAAACATCAGTTAGACACCTAATCTCTCCTTACGAAGCCAAGGGTCAGGAGAACACATGAATAGAAACAGAAATGTCTGTTACGAAAACCTAATGCAGGCTATGAAGCAAATTTACTTAAAATACACACCCGGGCAATGGTGACACATGCTTTTAGTTCCAGCCCTCAGGGGATAAAGACAGGCAGATCTCTGAGAGTTCAAGGCCAGCCTGATCTACAGAATTCCAGGATGGCGAGGCTACGCAGTGAAACCCTGTCTCAAAAACAAAAAGTAAAATAAAATATACATAAATATGTTCATATAAACATTAAGTTAAGGATGTAAAGCACGCATGTCAGCACAAAATTGACTCCGAGTTCAAAAGTACATGTTATTCACATTACATTATTAGGTGCTTGTAGCTGCTAACTAGAGGCTTTGTTTGGGATGCATCCCTTTGGACACTGTAAGCAAGCAACAGCCTCTGTTTTGTTTCTGTGGTGGTAAAATGGAGTCACTCTGCCTTGTGAGAGTGTTGCTTGTGAGTCATAGGAAACAACCACAGTGTCACTCACTCATACTTTGTAGTATGTCTGGAGATGAGGCCAGAGGACAAAACCCATACTAAAGACACATTGCCTATGCACTGGCAGAGTCTCACAGGGTGTCAATTTTCATAAGCATCAGAAAATCATTTTGTGGTCTTGGGCTGTGCCCTGAGAGGTTCCAGGAAAGACAGAGTCAGAGTTTCTGGTTAAGAGAACTCCTATCTTACAGCTAGGGAGGTCACAGTCACCTGTGTCCTTTCTGTTTCACAGAGAGAAGCATCAGGATTGTACTGACTGTAGACTATACTGCAGACCGAGCTCTCTCTGTGTGTAAGTAAATCAATGTCCTGATTCTGAGATGGTTCCATTGTAAAATGGGATAAAAGTACCACCATAGGACCTCTCTAAACACAAGGTCTGGGAACCGCTTGGTCCAGTGTCTGCACAACAACAGGAACATGGGAACTGACGTCAGTCCAAATGAGGATAAGCTCAGCCAACAAGCCTGGGACATAGATCAGAGGAAGCCGTGGTAGAGCCTCCATCTGGGACCGCAGTTCTTGACAGCCCAGTTAACAACTTTGCAAGCTCCTGAGAAGTGACACAGCTAGATTGCAGACTCTCATCAAACCTTGTCTGCCTGAGATTGGTGACCCTTTCCACGTTTACAGTATAAATGTATCACCTCTGCAAACCTCTAGCTCTGAAGGCCCGCTCTTTCTTTGTGACTGTGTATAGGTTGGGAGGAGAATGTGCCCCTCACTCATGTTCCTCATTTAACAAGGTTAAGGGGAGTTGTCAGTGGCTGTCGTCATGGGTTCAGTGTTCCTGACCCTGGGAAAGTGATTTGGAAAGCTGTTAGTCTGTTTGATCCTGGGTATTTGTCTTTCTTTTTCTTTTTTAAGATTTATTTATGTATATGAGCACACTGTAGCTGCCTTCAGACACACCAGAAGAGGGAGTAACCATCCCGTTACTGATGGTTGCCAGCCACCATGTGGCTGCTGGGAATTGAACTCAGAACCTCTGGAAGAGCAGTCAGTGCTCTTAACTGCTGAGCCATCTCTCCAGCCCCAGTCCTGGGTATTTCTTATGGAGGCCTGTCATGAAGTTCAGGTGTGACCTTCTGCAAGTGCTCCCGAGTCCCCAGTAGGCAGCTCTCACTCGGGCTTGGTATGATGCCAGATTTAAGATTTCACCTCTCGGAGGCTGGATAAGGGCAAACACTATCTGAATCAGATGGGTGCTGCTCATGCTAAATCAGCACTCTATCACTACAAAGCAAGTTCTGGCCTTGAGGCCAATTCTGATGACACAAAGGCAAGAGAAAAAAGGCATTCTCTAGGACCAGGGCTCCCAGGAAATATGGAGCTACTATTAAAGGCTCTGCTGTGGGCGCCTATGCACCAGAGCCTTCTGGGCATGTGCAAATGTTCTTATTAGGATGATAGTAGCACCTCGACCCTCCATATACTATTCTGGGTCTGTGACCACTCAGTGCATCATGCTGCTCGTCTCTATGTCAATGCTTTCCTAAGTCTGTAGTACACATTCGTGACTCAGCAGTTTACACATTCGTGACTCAGCAGTTTAGCTTATCAAGAGAAACTCAATCCAATACATCTTGAATGCTGATTTTGTAAGACACTGAACAAATGAACCAGGCATGGGTGATGTCCAGGTGGTTGTTAGTTATGTAATCTTTGTTAAATAATAAAACCAATAATGTTCAAAATATAAAAAACAGTCATCTACACCTATATCTCCTTGGTATTAGAACAGTTCTTGTATTCTCTATATACAGAGAGAGCTATTTTCAATAATAGAATTAGTTCACAATGAGGAATATAGAGACATGGACCACATTTGAAGAAAATATGTAAAAGAAAGTCCCTTCCCTTTCTCATTCAACTGAAATGCCTGTAACCTAAATTCCTGGAGATCTCTCCATGCCCTGAAATTGCACAAACAACGTTTCCTCTGGGCATCAACGTTTTCTCTCCTTTCCAGTTAACCTTTCAAGTTAACACACTTGCCATCAGAACACTGTTCTCATGCCCCATATATAAGCTGTATCCGTGTCAAAGGCAAAAGAAAAAAATTCAGAGAAGAAAGTATAACAGGAACATTAGTTTTTAGAAAATGAAGACATGATATAAAAAATTCATTTTATTATATTTTGGGCGGTGTTTTTTCTTTGTGCATTTTGTTAATGGTGAAAAGCCCTAGATAATATACAATCCATTCAATCAACACATTTACTACAAAATTCTCGTGGGTACCACTGAAGAAATAGCAGTGAGCACTCAGCCTAGAGTCCAGAGTCACGGTTTACTAAGAAACCCAACTCTTTTGTAACTATAAATGTTTGACTTCCAAACAGCTGGCTCCCATGTTTAACAGTTCTGCTTTCCCAGGTCAGAAAAGCAAGAACCATGCAGCTTTTAACAGCAAATGTTTCCAGAACTTTGCAAGCTCAGATTCTAATGTCCACTCGGAAAACACCTCTGTTTCTCACCTTCCAGGAATGTACTCTTCATCTGCCTCTGAAACCGTTCCTACAGAGAGAACCACAAGCATGGTTGACTGGTTTATATCGTGTTTCCAAAAGAAATAGACAGGGAAGAGAAGGAAAGAGCTTCAGGAAGCATGGGGCTTCAGAAGGATTCCTTAATGCTCCAGACATTACTTTCCTCGTGTCTGGAAGATACAGGCAGTGCTGAGGACAACTGTAGGTGACAGATTCCTTACGACAGCCTATCTGCTCCACCCGGCCTTCTTTCTTGTGTGTCAGATATCTAATGGAAATGGTTATTCAATTATAGCTATATCAGTGAATTTTCATAATGCATAAATCACATACCCGTGAGCTGACCGACTGGGTGGGGTGGGCATCCGAGCTGGAATGCCGAGAGTGAACTCTTTAACTGCGACACCCACTTCACAGCCTATAAAAGGCACGACCCCTTCTGGGGTACCAGCACTGCAGTCTCTCTGGGGTCACCACCTTGCCAAGCTCTCTCTCCAGCAACAGCAATGTCGCTTTCAGTACGCACCTCTGGGCTGTCCAGGAGGTCGTCCTCACAGAATGGGGCAGCAGGCAGACCCTTGGGAGCATCTGCTTCTAGTGTTGCCAGCGGCTATGGGGGGACGGCCTCTGGCTTTGGAGTTGGCTGTGGGGGGCTCTTTTCTGCTGCTTCCATGTTTGGTTCTAGTTCTGGCTTTAGCGGTGGCTCTGCAGGTTGCTTGCCAAGGCTTGGCACTGCCTATGGAGGACCTCTGGGAGGTGGCTTGGGAGGGATGGGGGTGGGAATGGGGATAGGGGGAAGCTCTGGAGGTGGTTCTCTGTGTATCTTTTCTGGCAATGATGGAGGGCTTCTTTCTGGTTCTGAAAAAGAAACCATGCAAAATCTGAATGATAGACTAGCTTCCTACCTGGGTAAGGTTCGAGCTCTAGAGGAGGCTAATGCAGAACTGGAAAACAAAATTCGAGAGTGGTATGAAACACGAAGAACTGGAGACTCTGGGTCCCAGAGTGATTACAGTAAATACTACCCATTGATTGAAGACCTGAAGAATAAGGTAAGGGGAGGGGCTTTAGAAACCTTTTAAAATTATTACAATATTTTATAAAAATAATTCCTCTTAACTTAGGAATTTTTAAACTAGATTCCACTTGGAGAATTTCCTCCCCTCAAGAAGCACAGAAGTGCAGCGCCATTCATCATAAAGAGGCCACCCTTCCACTGTCTAAAAGAAATGTGCATTTCTTAACCTGTCAACATTATTTTTAATCAATGTGTTTGCTTTTAAAATGAAGTTGTCCCAACCCCTTCAGAGATTTTAGCTTTGCTATTTGTTTTATTTTACTGGGAGTGCTGGGAGTGAACACAGGGCTTCAGGCTTGTGACCAAGTGTTTTCCCATTGAGCTACAGCCACAGCTTTTGCCTTAGAAAAACGGAACTGGAGACCATTATACCAATCGAGGGAATCCAAGCCCAGATAGGCAAGCACAGTCTGCTCTCTTTCAGATGTGGATTCTAGTTTGGAATGTTTAGGTTTCTGTGTTTGAGTTTAAGTGAGCGCCTGTAGAGACCAGAAAGGACTCTTGGCAAGGAGGAGGCGCTAATCAGGTGTAGAAAAACAGTTATATGAAAGAGAAAGGGGGAAGAGTGACGTAGGAAGGTTTAAACAAGGGTGGGGTGGGGATACACAGAAAGATAGGAGTGAGGAGGGAAGACCAACCAAAACTAAAGATGCATGGAAGAGCTATATACACACTACTCGAAAAGCTGAAAGAAACATGATTGAAAGATGAAGAGTTTGGACGGAGGAAAAATGTATTTCACGTCACCATTTACTCTTAATGCAAAGTGGCACTTGTGAACTACCAGTGCATTAAGACTCCGTGTTCATGTGTCTCCCTCTGTTCTCCCAGATTGTTTCTGCCAGCATCAGCAATGCCCAGCTCCTCCTGCAGATTGACAATGCAAGGCTGGCTGCTGAGGACTTCAGGATGAAGTGAGTCCGCTGGTGGTAACTCATTCCTCCTCCCACTCCCCACTTCCTGCCTCCACTGAGGGCAAACGATTCAAGCGTCCTGCAGTCCACATGCCCCCGGCTTTCAGTGTGCCCCTAAATCCACACAGGGCGCTTTTAAAAGCACTGAAAGACAAACCGTTCACTGTACACAGCTTTTAAGTTATAAGTTGCTTCCACCTGGAGGTAAGGATCATCTCTTTGTAATGAGTCATAATTCAACCTGATAATTGTACCTATGTTTAGACCTGAATTTTCAATGTATCAAAGTGAATTAACAATATTTTTGCCAAAGGGTTAAATGGAGCAATTGTGTCCCTGATGACGCATACGACTGAGAACTTAACCATACATTTATTTTTATTTCCCAGCTCCTTTCCCATACCCCACCCTCCGACGCAGAGGGAATACAAACTAATTTCCTCTTCATATTACAAATCGTCCCCACAGGAAGTTCCCATAGTCCTGAGCCTGTGAAGACCCAGGAAAGGCTGCTAATGAAGTAACCAGGTTTAAAACTTCCCACAAAAAAAAAAAATCAAGCAAAGATAATAGCCATCAGTTTATCTCCAGTTAGTGTTAGGATATCATCAGAAAGTCAAACCACAGGGAGCCTTCTCCCTGCGATGCAAGGGTCAGTGTTGGTAGGCAGTTCTTGCTTCATTATTTCTTCATCTTTCTTCTCTTCACTCCAAATAAGGAGTAAGAAATCATACACACAAAGGAAAAGTCACAAAATCAAAAATTGCATATACTGATAGTGCAGTATTTTCTTCTCCTCCTTCCCCTTTTCTTCCTTCTCTTCTTCTTCCTCCTCCTCTTTCCTTTCTCCCCCCCACCTTCTCCCGTTCCTCCTTCTCGTCCCTGGGGTGGGTGAGGGTGTCTCAGGCTGGCCTTGAACTCACTAGGTAGCTAAGGATGATCTTGAACTCATGGCTCTACTTCCCAAGTACTGGGATTACAGGCAAGGGCCACATAGCCCAGAAGATGGCCAGGACCCATGGCAATGGTTGTGTTAACGTTGACTTCCTAAACTGTGGGCACTTGGTTTTCAGGTATGAGAATGAGCTGGCCCTGCGCCAGACTGTAGAGGCCGACATCAATGGACTTCGAAGGGTGTTGGATGAGCTGACCCTGGCCAGATCCGACCTGGAAGCACAGTCTGAGAACCTGACTGAGGAGCTGGCTTACATGAAGAAGAACCATGAAGAGGTCAGAAATAACTTTTTCTCCCAGACCCAAGACTTTCAATTTTGAATTAACAAAACTAGAGAATATAATATCTCTGTGTTAGAATGACTATTCATATTGGTGTTCCTATATGCGTGCCCCCAACTCCTACCCCGCCCTTTTGTGTCTGGGTTACAGTATTATTTTTATCAAGGCTTAACTGATTAGAGTATTAGACTCAGGATGGCAGGGAGTATTCTGGTTTTATTATTTCCATTATTAAGTAATGATGGGAATTTTAATTACCTTCATCAAATGTTCTCTTTAAATATATTTAAAGTGTTTCAAAACTGAAAACATAAGTCTGCAGCTGATACATATACCAGCCACATACGTTAAAGAAGTGTAACCGGTATAATACATATGGAGATCTGATTCGTGTATCAGAGGCTGAGGCATGGACAGGAAGAAAGACTGCTGGCAGTGGACTTCTAAGGAAGTTTCTGCTGGGTTCTCAGTGACTGTGGTATGAAGTAGTGTATGAGCCCAGGTATCACATGTGGCCCTAACTCTGCAGCAGTTGCTGGAGCAGCCTGCACACCAGGTCTCTTTCCTTTCTATAATCTATAGGAAGTGGATAGAACCAGAGCCGGCAACTACAGGCACAGAACACGGAGTCCTTGGTCATTCAAGAAAACTGAGAAAATATCTTGGTTTTTGTCTTTGGTTTTTCTTAATCGGGAGAGAAATAGGTTTTCAAGATAAAAAAAAAAAAGTGTTCATGCCTTGTGTTAATATTTTGCCTTTCTACCAAGTCACTGGAAAATATAATTGTATTGTTATTATCGTGCATGAAGAGACCCAAGAAGGCAAAAGTACCGGGGCCCCACTAGTCACGTGAACTCCTGTGTCTTTCTCCATTGCTGTCCTTAGGAACTCCAAAGTTTCCAGGCAGGTGGTCCAGGAGAGATCAATGTAGAAATGGATGCCGCACCTGGAGTGGACCTCACCAAGGTCCTCAACGAAATGAGAGCCCAGTATGAAGCCATGGCTGACCAAAATCGGAAAGATGCAGAGGCCTGGTTCCTTGAAAAGGTAACACCATGCGATTTGACCCATTCCCAGAAAGCCCTTTGAGCCAGCACAGAGCTCACTCACCCCATCCACCCACTTTTGCTGTTGCAGAGCGGAGAGCTCAGAAAAGAGATCAGCAGCAACACCGAGCAGCTTCAGTCCAGCAAGAGCGAGGTCACCGATCTAAAGCGCATGGTGCAGAACCTGGAGATTGAACTCCAGTCCCAGCTCGCCATGGTAGCGTGACATACAGCGAAAGATGACGCATCCTTTAACTTCCAAAAAAGATGTTGCACACACCGTATGCTGGACTGTGGGCTGCCGTCTTGTTCTCCGATCCCCACACCGTTCTGTCTCTCTCCCATTTGCAGAAGTCGTCTCTGGAAAGCTCGCTGGCTGAAACCGAGGGTGGTTACTGCTGTCAGCTGTCTCAGATGCAGCAGCTGATCGCCAGCCTGGAGGAGCAACTCCAACAGGTGCGGGCTGATGCAGAGCGCCAGAATGCGGACCACCAGCGGCTGCTGGGTGTCAAGGCTCGCCTGGAGATGGAGATTGAGACCTACCGCCGGCTGCTGGAGGGGGATAGCCAAGGGTGAGCAGACAATAAGATTGGAAACATCGTAAAGGCTGAAAGACAGTGGACACCTGATGCAAACTTTTTGTTTTTGTTTTTTTTTTTTTTCTGCAATGGGAGAAGAGGGCTGTAGTAGATTAAACAAGGAAAAATTCTTGTCAGTGACCCTAACTCTGAGAAGTCTGAGGCTAGAGGAGCCCAAATTCCAGACCAATCTGAGCTACATCTGCATACTGCCTGCAGGAAGAGGGAGTGGGCTGGGAAGGATCTCAGAAGGTACAGAGTTCTCAGGTGTAAAGAACTGAGTCCAGAGCCCAAAGCCCTCATAAAGTGTGTCTCTAACCTCATTGCTCCTGCTGAAGACGGGAGGTAGAGGCATGAATATCCCCAGAAGTTTGTGGCCCAGTGCATCTCAGACAAGGTGTAGTCCAGAACCAACACATGAACATGCACACATACACACACACACACACACACACACACACACACACACACACAAAGCTTTTTTTTAGGACGAGGAAAAAAGAATAAAACAAATCTAGGAAATGCATGTCTAGAATTTATTAAATAATAGACAAAATGTATCCAGCCATTATCTTACGTGATACTAATTAATAAAATGCTCATTGTAAATGAGTACTTACATGTTCTAGAAGAACCATCTCGTGACTTGATGCTAGGGATAACATATCAATAGTAGCTCCCTGGACCACCCCAGTCCCACGGTAGCAAGCCCATCATCAACAATAGCAGCCTAATCTGTAGGGAAGAACCCCAGATTGTAAATTAAAATGGCTGATTTCAGAGACCAAGCTGCCTCCCCTCAGAGCCCACTGTAGGTGGTTTAGACGCGAATGTGTGTTGACCCAATTGGTTACCCTCATGGGGCATCATTCAGCCAAGAGACTTGTAATAGCATCTCTATTTTTTGCTGTGGTTGTGTAGACATCTCTAATGTTTAAACTCAAGCAGCAGGGTCCCCTTACTTATCCAACAATCACTAAGCCCAGCTTTTGCTTTCTTGACAGTGACAGTTTTGATGAAAGCCCATCCCTTACCGTCTCCAGATCTCAGACACCATCAGTCGATTCCTCTAAAGGTATGGACATGAGAATTGTCGAAAATAAGTCAGAATCTCATTTGTGAATGACTAAACTGTAAGATCTCATTAAATGTTGAGCGAAAATAACTTAAAATAAATTTGTGTTCTGAGCAGGGGACATATCATTCACTGTCTCTGCTGAGACACACTGAGCTGTGGGGTAGTGTACTAACACTCTCAGCAAGCTCAAGTAAGAAAGTCCTACTCCAGGAAGACAAAATGAGTGCCATTGGACAGGGTTTCTCTGTGTAGCCCTGGCTGTTCTGGAACTTGCTCTGTAGACTAGGCTGGCCTTGAACTCATGGAGATCCACCTGCCTCTGCCTCCTGAATGCTGAGATTATATTCACGCATGCACTATCATGCACACTTCTTAAATGCTTTAAAATACAACAGGCTTAGTGGTGCTTGCCTGCCATCCCATCTCTTGGAAAGCTAATTTTTTTAATAAAAATTAAAAAAAAAAAAAAGAGGACAGTGAGTTCCAGGCTATCCTAATATTTAGCAAGACCCTAGGCTGAAAGAAAAAGAAAGAGAGGAACAAAGAGATGGAAGGAAACATTGAATATTTTGATTTGTGCACAATACAGTCCTGAATAAATTTCATGTCCACTAGGTAAAACTCTTTTGGTTTGAATGGAAGTCACTTCTAAAAGTCTGAATTTGCTGAAAAGCTTAAGTTGGACAAGAATAAACCTTGGGTTGATGACTGCTTTGTAATAACCATTACCATCTTTACTGCTTTTTACCTTTAGACCCAAGTAAAACCCGAAAAATCAAGACAGTTGTGCAGGAGATCGTGAACGGTGAAGTGGTCTCATCCCAGGTTCGGGAGCTTGAAGAAGAGATGTAAGGCCTCACACGGGCTCCTTTGGAATTCGAAGTTTACTGATAGGAGTCACTGTTTCCATGTGCTATATATTAATTCAGCATCTGTTTGGGCCAGTGTCCTTTTCCTTGGATTCTTTATTCATGTTGGGTCTTGTTAGCATTTCTGAAACAGTATCCAATTACAAGTCTCTGTGACTGTGCTGATCTTCATTGCAACCCCACATCACCTGACACCTTCCTGGGCCTGAAGGAGTCTTTCCACTCATTTATTTCTGGTCGTCTGGACCATTTGTTTAATCCCAAAGCTTTGATGGAACAGTATCGGTTGAACGGCGCTAACTTTAATTAAAGATTAATGGCAATGAAATGAAGTGTGTGCCTCTCTTTGACTTCAACAATAATGTCAAGGGCATATAGACACAAGCTTTTAAGATATTGATAATGAAGCACAGAAGCACTCAGACAAAAAGAAGAAAAAAAACTAAGGTTGGAGATTAAGATTATTTTAAGGGGCCATTCTCTCCCTCTTGGAGGTTGATGAAATTTTATATTTTCCATTATAGGACAGAACAATTATTCCATCCATTTTCTGGGGTCTTCTTTCATACAGTCAATGGATTCCTATCCACTTAATTTCATACACTTAATGATGACCTGATGCTAGGGGCTATGCATCAATCATAGCCACCTGAACCACCTGGGTCCCACGGTAGTAAGCCCGTCAGCAACAATAGCAGCCAAATCTGGAGGGAAGAACCCTAGCTTGTAAGTTAAGAAAGCTGTTTTCTTTCTTAATGATGACCTGATGCCATAGACTAGAAGCTAGGAGATTCAGTGGTGAGTAAGACTTGGTCCTTGTCTTGAGGGTCGAGGTAAACATCTGCCAGGCATGGTGATACCTTGACAGGGGGCTCACAGAAGTTCTGAAGAAGAATGGAGGAAGAAGGGATCAAGTGATTGGAGGGCAACTGTCTCATTCAGAAATCAAACAGGTGGTGGAGAGAGAAGGAATAAAGTGCATACGTGTAAGCAGACGCAAGGGCGGGGACCTCCATTGAGTTGTTCTCCTTCTTCCTATCTGTCAGTGCTGAGGAGTAGGGTGGGGCTTTAGGAGAGTGAGTCAGAGTCAGACCCACAAGCCAGTGGCAGAAGTCAGGTTAAGATAGAAGACAACCAAAGGCTAAACCAGAGTAGACGGTGGTTTGATCTAGGTTGCCAAATCCAAAGCTCCCGAAAGAAAACAAAGGTTAAGACATAGTGAAGAAGGAAGACCCAAGACTCTGAATCAGACTGGTTCAAGTCCTAGCTCTGTTGTTTAATCTCAAGAAACTTCTCTCTGTGTGCCTCTGTCGCCTACATGTGTGTTACATGCACATGACCATGCAGGTGCACACACCTGCAATCATGCATGTGTAGGCCAGAGCAATGTATTGGGCTTCTCCCTCTCCTTCACCCCTTGACACAGGCTCTCACAGTGAACTGAAAGCTAGGTTGGCTGGCCATGGAGTTCTTAGGCCCACAATGCTGTGTGTGTGTGTGTGTGTGTGTGTGTGTGTGTGTGTGTGTGTGTGTACGCGTGCACACGCATGCTCATGCTGTGAATTCTAATTACATTCCTCATACTTGCAGGGCAAAGGTTCTTTTTGCCTGTTATACCATCTCTCCAGCCTATAGTCTTGTGAAGATTAAATCTACATAAAACACCAGGAACCTAAAAACTTGTTAGCCCTAGACAGTACCCAGTTGAGGCAAAGAAGATGGTAGCATCTTTTCTTTGCTGAAATGCTCAGGATCAAACCCAGGGCCTCCGTATGCTCTGACTGATCTGCTACTGAGCTATGCTTCTAGCCCCAGAGTACTCGGTGTGTGTATGACATTATTGCCCACTACAATCAAGTGGAATCAAGTGGGACGGGGGAACCAAGAGAAAGATTAGTACGGAATATCGAAGAGGAGAGAAGAATTGAGCCTGGACACTCCTACAGCCAAGAAAGACCTCAGAGGGTCTGCCCATCTCTAGATGATTTGCTTCTGTGTCCAGCTATCGGAGGTCACCTTCTTCTTAAAGATTTTTGTGACTTCGGGTCCTCTGTTCGTCTCTCTGTAGTGTGCACTCATCCCTCTGTGTAAGCATCTTCTTCCAGCACCCGCCTTAGATGGACCTGACCTTTCAGACCCGGAGAGACTTCCCAGGTCTATTCCTGAGCAAGGTCCCCAGCCCCCGGTAACAAACTGATACCTCTTGCAAATGCCCGTAAATAGTTACTGCTTTAAACAATATGTTTTCCTCATTAGTTGCATCCGAATGTCTGAGTAGTGAGACACTTAAGGATTTCAAAAGGGTGTATTGATCCAGTGTGAACCTAATGGTCATTCCTGAGATATCTTGGTTTCCCAGCCTTCCCTTCCTCTGGAAATGGGCCCCCCATCCTTGTAATGTGGCTCTAAGACACCACTCCCAACAGAAGCTTCCTCCTTATGCTTTTCTCTATGAACCTCAAATGTTTGCTCCAGTTCCCCCACACACGCACCTCTGTGTTCTCTCTCTCTACTCAGTTCCTAGTAATCTCATCTAGTCTTGTGTCTGTAAAATGTTGTCTATACATCAGTTACTCCTTGGGGTGGCCTCCATTCATGATCCCAATTATTCTCACCTCCTGGCACTCATATGGAAGGAAGTGACAGAGCATGGCCTCCAGAACAACCCTAACCCCTAATATCACCCAACCCCAACTCTTCCCAACTTTATTCCTAACCCCAACCCCAACCTGAGCAGTCCAAAGCTACCTTGGCAGAAGGAGGAGGCTAAAGAGAGGAGGAGGCCACGGAAGTGAATGTGGTCAAAGGTCATAGTATACAGGGATCAGAATGCTGTTGTGCAGTGCTTTGGTCTCGGGAAAGATCAGATACCTACAAGGTTATACTACAAGAGAAGGCAGCTGGCTAAAAAGCTAGTGGTGGTTTCACAAATTCTCCCACTGAGGTTCCAGTGGCTCCGACTTCATAGACTGGCACCCAGTTCCAAATCACAGTCTTTTTTTCTACACTATTTCTGTGGGATATTCTCCAGTCTCAACTTAGCAGCATAAGTCTGAAATGCCTTCTGAAATCCGTGTGCTCGCTGGCAAGAGATGCAGTTAGCACAGCACCTAACCAAGTTGTTTGGAGTGCTGTGTCAAGATACTTTAGACCAGGGGAAAAGAGGATAAATGACAGAAATTGATTCCTCACAGGTCTGCAGGGAGACTGGGTGTCAGCTCAGGGCCCACTTTCTGGGCAGAGGGCAGAGAATGAAAGCCACCCCCTGGGACCTCTGTTCTGTAACGCACTGGTCCCATCTGCAAGGACTCTGGCCACAAAACCCCAAATGTCCCACCTCTTGATGCTACCACACTGACGATTAGATTTTATTTGAAGACAACATGAACTTTCCTAGACCACACAATGACCTAATGAGACTCCAGCCTCTACCACCAGATCACAATCCCTATTCAGCACAGGGCCGAAAGGCCCTCTGGACTCTGCAAGACACAAATTGAGAAAATGTCCTTAGGGAAACTAAGATGCTCTGGTCGGGATTACAAATAAACAAATAAAAGCAGCAAACACGTTGTTTACAATTATGTTAACGTCTACCATTTTACTAACTTAAGTTCTTACTGTGTATTCGGTTGGCTTGTATAAAGCTCAGGAAGGGTCTGGGCAGTGGGGGCTACGCTGCATTGCTACAGCAATCTCTTGGGACTGCTAAGGGTTTCAAGCGTTTGCTCTACTTTTCCTTTTGTGTGTGTCTTAAAAGTTTGACAAGTACGTGTATTACTCTAATGATCAAGGACAAGACTAACTTTAGTCATTTAGACAAATGTGTTTGATGAGTGTTTAACTGAAGAGTGGAAACCACCTAGAAATACCTACTTAGGACGGAAAGCAAGACTCCTTTTGGCTTGGTGACAGCGCCACCTGCTGGAACCTCAGAAAGTGTCCTTTAAAAAAAAACTACCCTGTTTGTGCAAGTCATTTGAGATTGGGGTATTAGTTTATTTCTTTATTACAGAGGAAGAAGGAAGTCGAGAGAGGACAAGAGGAGCAAGGAGAGTTGGGAGAATAGGGTTTTTTTTCATTATCAACTTAGTGAATTATGACGGTCTTAGTAATCACTCAGCAGGTCTACTAGATGGATACCTATAGTGTAAAATAAAATTAGTAATTAATGTTTAAAATACCAGACAGGTAATCTGATCTTTTTGAGCCCTTCAAAAATGTACTAAAATATCAAATAAAGTAAAAACATATTCATATACCTGAATAAATGACCTTGTGTGAAGTAGCATGTTTCTTAAATGTTAGAGGTGACTGTACGATTAAATTGTACTAGGATTAATATTGTGGGCTGGGAAGATGCCTCAGCCAATAAAGTATTTGCCGTGTAAGCCTGAGAACCTGAGTCCAACTCCCAGAATCTCAGAGACTGAGATCGTTGGTGCTTGCTAGTCGATGACCCCTAACTTAATGGTGAGCCTCAGTCCAAAGACAGACCCTGTCTCAAAATACAAGGTAGACAGAGTCTGAGTAACGACATCTAAGGTGGACAGTGATCTCTACAGGCATGCTATGCTCATGCACCTGTACACATATATGTACATGCACATGTCCACACAGGCATGCGTGCTCGAACATGCAAGTGTGCAAGTGCACGTGCAGATGCAGATTGGTATCCTCAACTCCAGAACTTAAAAAAATGGTGTGTTGTCTATCTTTTTTATCACTGCGGCTGGTTCCGAATGCTTTGGATGCATCATCTAGCAACAAATTAGCGGAAGATTATTACACCCGGAATTCATGGTCCAACCTAATCACCTGGTGAAGTTCACACACTAGAATACAACCCACCAGTTTATGAAGAATAGAAATACTGATATAGAAACCTTGTGGCAAGCAGTTCATGGTGACATGCCACTGGAATTCCAGCTACTCCAGAAGCTGAGACAGGAGGACCGTATCAGTCCTGCAGTTTGAAGTCAGCCCTGTAGCTAAGTCAAGAAGCCCCAGCACAAAAGAATACATTTCTGTGATCCCATTTATATGAAACTCTAGGAAAAACAAGTCTCTTCCCCAATGACAGCAGGTCAGTGGCCTCCTGGAATGAAAGGTCAAGGTGAATAAATGAACCGGCTTACTGGGATCCCAAGACAGCCTTTGGCATTGATGACAGTGACAGTGACATCAGTATATCTAATTCTCAGGATTCTTTAGACCAGGAGCTTTAAGTCAACTCGTTGATTTGTATGTACAGAACAACATAGCTGCATAGTCTCTGCAAACACAATCCTAAAGTGACAGTAGCCGGAAGGTTGACTTGTCTTCATGGTGAACAGCAGTGGAAGCTTGGGGGTCACGTGGGATCAGCAGGGGTCTGCCTGAGTGAGCACTGAGGGGTACCTGCTCTGAGCACTGACTGTTGACTCTTCAGGGGTTTGGAATATTATTTCACAAGCCTGGGGTTCCTTATGAATGACATCAGAGACGCCAGGCAACCTGCTGTTCACTGTGCACGGTGGGCAAGAACAGAGTCAAAGGCCAGTGGACTGAGTTTGCTTTCAGCTCTATCACTTGTTTATGGTTTTATTCCTCAGCCTCATCTATAAAATCATGGTATAGACTAATGTCTACTGAGTCTGGGGCGTGGCACAGTGGTCAGGCTTTTGGGTCGTGTTACAAGGTCCTGAGTTCAATCCCCACTACCAGAAAAAAATAAAGTGCGTGCCTCCCACAATTATTATAAAAATTGAGGGAGTTAATTCACTTATGACACTAACTCAGTGTTAGTCCTTATCAGTCAGAAAATAAAAACACAGTAACTCTGAGTCTAGAACACCAGCTAATTTGCATAGCGTCCCCTCGATACGTATTCTTTTCCTTCTCCTCATAGGTACTTCTAAACAATTTGGATGTTGAAAAAGAAATACACAACACTCTTATGCATCTGAAATATTCCTGACCTGATACACAGGCAGGGGGTTGATTGTGTTTGCCTCCCTGTATCACAGGTTACTGTCAGCATTGGGTAAGTCAATTTCCTCGCAAGAGCTTTGTGAGCAGCAAACTCCTCAAGAACCGTAAGATGACAGCCTTAGGCAGCTGCTCACACTGAGGGAGAGCCCCACGCATGAGCACCCTGTGACCTATAAAACAGGCTAAGGGGAATCTCAGTGAGCTCAAGGACCTAGTTCTTGTGATATTACAGCTCACGGTATACTTTAAAGTCATGAATCAATCCACAGCTTTATGGGCACTGAATGGTGTGTTTGCAAAATTCAGAACAGATACGTTCGAACTTCATTGGAAGAAGCATGGGCAACATGCAATTCAGAAGTAATTTCTCTACTCAGGTCTTCCTTAAAATTCATTGTAAATTTTTGGTGCTAAAAGATGTCGCTGTTGATGTTGTGTTCCACATATGTTATGTGTGTGTGCACATGTGTGTGTATGCTTGCATGTTGTGTGAGTGTCTGTGTGTGCTTGTGTGTGTACATGCATGTATGTGAGTGTGTGTGTGTGTGTGTGTGCACATACTGCTACACATAGTGTAGAAATCAGAGGTTGGTGTGTCTGCCTTATTTTTTTTTCTATTTAATATAACTGTTTTTGAGACAAGGTCTCTCCATTGAACCTGGACCTAGCTACTGGACTTACGGGTTCACAATGCTGCAGTCAGCTTTGTTCATTTGTTTGTTTGAACATAGGTGCTGGGCATCCAAGCTGGGGTCCTCCGGCTTGTGCAGCAAGTACTTTCCCACTAAGCCATCTCCTCAGCCCTATGCATACAGTTTAAGGAGATGCTACGTTCTTCCTCAAAATCATGGGAACAAATGGGTGATTTAGAAGCAGACCTTCGTTTAATGGAACAATTCACAAAGGGCAGCGGGGTCTATCCCTGAAAGGAGACGGTGCTTCGGGCTCTGCTCAGGGAGGAATTGTTTTCCTGAGCATGTTTCTCCACTCGAGATGGCTCACCTTTAACAAAAGGCTGGTTGTGACATGATGCATTCTCACAGGAGTTCTGCACTTTGGAACTATGGGAAAACATAAGCGCAGGACACTATGACAGGCTGGACAGTTTGTTTGTTGGGACCCACTTCCTACAGCTACATGTACACGAGGTTTCTACCAAGAAAAGCGTGTCTGTTTTGAAAGACTTCATTTGCTGGGAACCACCATGGGGTTTTGAAAATTCACTTAAGGGTACAGGTCACTTAAGGGTTCACTTTTCAAGTGAACAGAGCTACAAATATAACGTTCAAACCAGTTCAAGTGTAAGTGTTATTTTTAAGCAACGTCCAGATGATACAGTTTTATATAGTATTTTATATTCCTTTATTTGCATATTGATTCAACAGATTTATTTGCCATCACATATCTGTAAGTATCTATGCATTCTATTGAAAATTATGTCAATCTGTATGGCCTAAATGCAAATACCCAACGCAGCACCATACATTGCTTTCCTTATCAGATTGGTAGAGGGAGTAAGACATCACCATCATTCACTGGCAAGTGTCGCAGTCTCACATGTGATATACATGTGACTGTCATGTCACAGTCCCACATGCAATATACACAACTGTTCAACAAAGGTACGGGGAGGAGGCTCTTCATGTGGAAGATACAACAATCCTCACTCCTTTTTATTGGTTTTAAAAGGAGCAACTCATACCATTAAACAGATATTCCCAGGGCATGTTTTCTAATAGTATGACACTCTTAAATGTTTTGTTACATTTTACATTATATGTAAGGACTTCCAGGATACTTTATATTTTTGGGGACACCTATTCTAAGCCATCTTTTTGTGCTGGATGATGGAGTAATTTCAGTGTTAAAATATCCTATCTTATCTAAGGGTAGCAGGGTAAGCTGACAGATAAATTTTTATCAGTTTTTTAAAAAAATAGGCAGTCAGCATCCAAGCAAGAGATAACCTAGGAACAAAATCTGTGACATCCCATCCACCCTGATCAGAATTCACCAGCCTGGTTATAGATGAAAACACAGCAGTGTGTCTCAGTTTCCTGCTCTCCTTGTTCAGAGGTTGGGGGTCAGTGGAAGTCTCCCAGGGCAGTATACCTGGCTGAAAACTCACTCAATTGCCAATCCCCTGTGCCAGAGCTCTCCCCGATGTGACCCTGGACTGTGTACAGCTTGCAGGGCTGAGGGAGCTGGAAAACTGAACGCTGGCCAATGGGAGGACAAGAGTCGCCCAAGGGGAAGGCATGGTTCAGCAGGGAGGAGACCAATGGGAGCCTGAGTCATAGTTATTGTGACTATCTGTCACCTTGAGGGTACATGGGGAACTGTTGCATGACAGGGGATTGTTTCTAAGGCGTGAAGGGACGATACATATCAGGTTGTCTTTCCCAAGACACACTAAAATAGCAAGTTACACAATTATTTGTCAATTTAGACAGGAGATATTTTATTGCCACTGTTATAGAAAGGGGCCTTTATTCCAACATCTGTGTGAGTTTTCATCATATATATGTGCATGTAATATATATGTACATATACATATATACATGTTACTTCCCCTCTAAATATCCTTCTGTTGAGGCTTTTTACCCAGATCATGCTCCATACAACCTGAAACTATAGACATCTAGAGCCCTTCATCCAACAATACACTACGTTCATCGTGAGCGTATCTGCCTCTGTGTCTCCCACGTAGCTTGATCTGATTACTTTTCCCCATTGCCATGACCATCACAGCCCCCATCCAAGCTGGACGCCCACGCAGCTTCCACTTGTACCCGCTCCTTCCTGTTCTCCTCTCACATTGTGCGAAACTCTTCAAAGGCTTCAAGTGTCCTTAGAATAAATACCAAAAATCCATCCCGATCAAATCTGTACTTCCTCAAATTGGGAATCTCTTTTATCTTCACCAATTCCACTGGTCCTGCTTAGTGATTTTAAAATACTACATGTATGTATTTAAGGTGTACAACATGATATGATGATACATACCTACATACACATGTGGTGAGTACTACGGTCCAGTAAAATATAACCCTCTTTTCCTTCCCACTCAGCTTTCTTTCAGACATTCCCCCTTGCCTCGAGGGGTATTTCCTGCCCAGTCATGGTCGAACTAACCCCTGCTCATCAGTCAGGTCTAGATCAAATATCTCCCCTTCTGGAAAGACTTAATTGGTCTTTTCCTGCCTTCTACCCCACCCCCACCATTAACCAACTCAGCTTCTCTTGATAAATGTGTGTGTGTATGTGCGCGCACGTGTGTGTGTGTGTGTGTGTGTGTGTGTGTGTGTATTTCTCTTCATATTTCTTAGCACTATTTGCAGTTCTATATTTGTATGACAATTGAAACAGTATGAGCAATTCTTTAAGGACAGAAGCCGAATCTGTTTTCAATCTAGGGGACCCACTGACCTCTTCTGACCTCCAAGGACACCTGCATTCATGTGCATATACACTCACACAATCACACAAAAAAAATTAAAAATAAATCATTAAAAGAAAAAGTATAGTTCCACCACCCCCTCACATCCAGTAAGAAACCCTTGTCTCAAAAACCGAGGTGGCCAAGTCCTGGAGCGACTCCCACAGTTGACCTCTAGCCTCCAGATGTACACACACACTCCCATGTGCACATACACACTCATGTACACCACACACACAGGAACTCACACATGCACACGTACAAACATGCACACAGTACTGGCATCCAGAACAGGGACTAAAACAGCACTTGCAGCCCACTGCAGGAGGTGCTCAGTACTTGCTGAATACACACTCGTGAAATCACGTGCATGTTGCACAAGTGCCCAACTCCTGAATGAAAGCTGGAATGCCTGTGTTGCTCTCTGGGGAGCTCCAGTCCTTAGCATGTGGCTACCTTGTTTGAAATGCTCAGTAAGCATTTCTCGCATAAACATTGAATGTTGTTTACTAGAAATATCCACCAGATCTGAGACCTAGGCTGTTCTCGACCTTACTCTGAGAAGGGTTTTTTTTTTTTTTGGTTTGTTTGTGTTGGGGTTTTTTTTCTGCAGTGGACAGCAGTCAGTACAGAGATCCCCAATTGGTCAGTGTGCTCAGAATAAGAGACCGAGTGCTCAGCCTTAGATGGGACGTCTCTATGACCCCACCACCAAGGTTCAGGGACCATCACAGAAGAGGTGTCATAAAGAACGTAAGAGGTGGAGGAGAGCTGGGATGAGCTGTCTGCCAACCATGGCTATCATGAACAGCAGCTGTGTTTATTTCTCAAGTTTCCACCTCACCTCTGGTGATGCTGAATGAACAAACCCACGCTTATCAAGACACAACAGATAAGCAGCATCCAATACAGGGAGGCAGTAAAAGGATGTCTTGAGTATTTTCTACCTAGATGTATTATTTGTGATTAAATATTTAAATTAGTGTTTAAATATTTAAATTAAGTCGCCTGGAAATTAATTATTCTTACTTTGCTCTCCTTAATTCAAATGATTTGACTGACTGCTGCAGACTAAAAGGTGCTGAGAAAGGTGTTTCCATCTTACTGAGGTAGTCGTTGGTTTTGGTAAGTAGCTTCTGTGCACTCTGTGGGGACAGAAAACTTCCCTAAAGCATGCAAACCTGAGCTTGGTCCTTTCACAAGCTTACTGATAGAAATCGTGTTGCTCAATATCTGGTGATTCAGTAGAAAGGGCTCTTCAGTTTCAACAAGCAGGCTTTTAACTCATGATATCTTCTGGGGAAAGCAACCTGAGGATTTCTTCCCACACATATTAAGAATGCCAGGAAGTTATTTTGACAACATAAATTACTTGGTTTCTATTCGGTATTTATCACATAAAAACATGCCCACAGACATTCACTTATAGAAGCAATATTGGCATTTCCTAATTCATCCTTAGAGAGTACGATCAACTAAACTGTGGATATAAAAAAATAATTTTCCTAAAGCAACTGAGGAAATACTAAGTTTATAGGAAAGAAGAAGAAAAATCATGGTTTTAATGTCAGACTACTCCTCATAATCTAGATCAAAATAAGATGGGTGTGTCTCAGCCCTTGTCATCAGGACTGCTCTAGATTTAGTTTTCTCTCAAACGAACATCTACCCAGCTTTTCAGAGGCAACTATGAGCAGCCATGGATATGGCTGCAGATCATCTTACCTTGAGGTATAAAGTAAGCTGCCTAGGAGAGAAGATGCAGACAGGATGCCACAGGTCTTTGGAGATGGAGAAAAAATGCATAGGGCTGAGAAAGAGCCCCTCTTGTGGAGCAGCATCTGAGCAGAGCCTCCATATCCGAGCAGAGGACTACAACAGTGTTACATCTCCCTGCTCAGTGTGAAGTGCAGGTGATGGGCAAGACTGAAACCAAGGCATCCAACTCAGAAAACACCAAGCTCCTTGGCTATGACAATCTAGACTTCAGTCTTAGAAGACAGACAGACTCTTTAAAACTTTATTTACACCAAGTGTGAGCCTGGTGCACGTGGAATCCAAAAGGCAGTATCAGATCTCCTGGGACTGGAGTTACAAATGGTTGTGAGCCACCATGTGAATGGTAGGAATTGAACACTGGTCCTCTGGAAGAGCAACCAGGGCTCTTTACTGCTAAGCCATCTCTTCAGCCCAAGATGAATATCTTTTTTTTTTTTAATGAATATACCATCATTTATCCAGATGGTTTCTTGTTTCAGGGAGTCAGATGACTAGAGGGGCAAAACCATCCCCATCAAAATCGTCCAGGAGACTAGAGAAAACAGTCTCAAAATTCATACAGACGCAAAAACAAAAAAAAAGGCTCAAATGGCCAAAGCTATATTCATTAAAATGAGCAAAGCTGAAGTGTCACACTGCCAAAGCCATTGTAACAAACAGCAATGTCACAGCACAAAACCACACAGACACACAACTCAACTCAGAATGGCCGTCCCAGAATCAATCCATGAAGTCCATGAAGCTGCCAACCGACTCTGTAAGGATTTTTATTAGCATATATCAGGTTATATAATGAACTTCCTTATGAAAATTCTATGCCTATATAGATGGTTTGAGTCACAGTCAAATGTCTGCCCCATGCGCTCCCATCTCCCTAACACTTCTACTGATCCTCAGCCTCTTCCCAAATAGTTCTTGTATTTTTTTAATATAGCTTTGGCATGTGACAGAAACACACAATATCTGTCTTTCTAGTCTGCCTTAGCTCGCTGGCATGCTGACCTCCAATACCACCCATTTTCCTCCAAATGCCATCATTATGTTCTGGAAGACCAAGACAAAGGTAGCGCCATGTATTGTTAGCCAACTAAAAACAAATCCTATCTAGAGACAAATCCCCAGTACTTAATGCAGCCAGGAGGAGGTGGGTATGCCACGTACATGTGAATTGGAAATATCATATTAGGTTGATCCATCATTTACATCTCACTGAAAAGCTCCCAGGAAATCGAGTTTGGAGCACAGTTCACTAAGCGGGCTCATGCTTACCATTTGCAATTCCCCAAATCGATCCATTAATTTAAAAAAAAAATTTTTTTTTTTTTGGTTAGAGAACAAGATTGGCTAAAGTCCAGTGATCAAACTATTTGGTCTGTCATTTGGCACATTTTCCAATAAAAGCTTATGCTGATTGAATTTTTCATTTTGGTACCAATTAGGCTGTCATTTATGTATATGGCTCCAGCATATGAGTCACCCAAAATTATAAAATCTGAGAACAATTGTAATGTTTTAATCACTACCCTACAGCAAATGACTGTAGAGCAGCACTCTGCAGCACGGACTAGGAAACTGACTACATTCTAAAGTACCGAGCAAACATTACTGGGAAGAGCGTCCTGCCCAGCACAGGCAACAGTGATCTCTAACAGCTGAACAACTCGGAAGACCAGAATATAAATACTCAGGGAAAGTTTGTTTGGAGTGAAAAAAAAAAAAAACCAACCCAGTATGTGTTATTAGATTTTGCAATGGCTGTGTGTTGCAATAAAGAAATGTGATTTTAATTGAAGAGGAAGATAATTACAGCTTAAGAGCCAACTACTTAATCAACACTACAATCAGAAAAGTCTGTGTGACAAACGTTGGCCCCACACCCAAGAAGAAAGGGTGAACCCAGAAATTGAGTAAAGCAAGTTTCCATTACAAATGTGCTCGGGACACATGAGCCACCCTGGAGCCACGCCCTGAAACAGGAGTGGGGGGGGGCGTTTATGTTCCCAATGATCATTACATTTAAATAATTTCCACAAGTTTAGATAAGAAAAGGAGGCTCTGTTTTGAATTGTATCTCCAAAGGATACAGTGTTGCTCTGGAGATGGGCTCGATAGCACAAATCATCACACACATTTCTCCAAACATCCCTTGAGATAATACTGTAAACAGAAAGGAGTGGGGGAGGAAAACAGATTAAAACTACAGATATACAAGGGATCCAGGTAAAAACAGCTCCTGGGATGCAGAAGGGGGAAGCCATGTCGTCTGAAGAACAGGTGAGTGAGCTGATGGAGACAACTTGAGAAGACTCTCTGGCAGCATGGTCCTATCCGTCTAACTGACTTCAAGCCAAGCTAAAAAAAAAAAAAAAAAGATGGTTAAGAATCATTTGTAACGTCTCAAATAACACTTGTAAGTCAGCAAGTTTCCCTTCACCTGAAATATTCAAGCTGAGATTGCAGATATCTGATAAGGAGATCTTCTTAATGTTGAATGTTTAACAAGACAAAAAGAAGCAAATTAAAATTGGTGAATACCTGCTGTGTACAGATGTTTTGTGTTATCTAAATTATTGATATAAAAAAAAACCCACACCTCTGTCAGATCTTTAGAAAATACATTTTAAAAAAGAATTAGAGGGCTGGAGAGACGAGTCAGCCGTTAGGAGCCCTGGCTGCTCTTCCAGCACCTACGCAGCAGCTCACAACTGTCTATGACTCTAGTTCTCGGGGATTCAACATCCTCACACAGACATACATGCAATCAAAATAGTTTTGCAGGGATTAAGAGAGATTGCATCATTTAGCATAGCCCCCAGAGAAACCACAGGAACTTTAAATGTGGTGACAGCCTCTGAGGTCCCTTGCAACTCTATTGCAGCCTGAGCCATGGCAGTGGATGTATTGGTGGTCATGTCTGTTGGTCCACTCTGGTACTCTATCTGTTAAACCATCCAGAGACAACAGGAAGAAGGTATTAGCTTTCTCCATGTTGTTAAACTCAAAATCCAGACCTTTCCTTAGGTCCTTTCCAACTGGATCTGTGTATTTCATGAGCACATGGTCAATGTCAAACTATCTAAAGCTGGAAAGGGAGACAGCTTTAGTTCCCACAGATCAAACCTAGAACACCAATTGTGACTTCCTTGATTACTGTTATTGAGAGCAATTCTGTGGCAGGTCTGTTTATATCAAGAAGCTGTGTCCTCATCAATTTATAACGTCTACTCTGTGGCATCAGGGAAGCTTTGTGTAGAATCCATCGACCCGCACCTGTAATCCAGCTCTGAGCAGGCTGAAAAGGAGGATGAAGAGCTTGCAGCCAGCCTGGGCACAGAGTGATGCTGTATCAAAAGGGCAGCCTGGGCACAGAGTGATGCTGTGTCAGAAGGCCAGCCTGGGCACAGAGTGATGCTGTGTCAGAAGGCCAGCCTGGGCACAGAATAATGTTGTATCCAAAAAAATGGCAAAAGGGAAGGAGGAAGAGGAGGGAGGGGGAGTTTTGAGGTTTTTTGTTTGTTATCTCTGATCTACAAAGTCCCTAAAACTATCTTTCTATTTTTCACTATCAGTTATCGAGTGCATACGGGAAATAAATTATTTTTACCAAATAACTAGCTAAAGCAATGCTCATTAATATCACTACTGAACCCACTAATGGGAGTATGCAGAACACGAAATAGAGCAAGAGTTGTTCACAGACTAGATCAAGAGTCTTAAGATGCAAATTAAAATCACTTTGGAATTTTTGTCATGGTCCATAATCTGTCCTGCAGTTTTTTGGGTATAGAAACAGAATGTTGCCATACCTGGAGGTCACCAACATTTAGTGCCAGGCTATGCCAACTACATTCACACAATACTCATGTCTAGATGGTACCTCCAGTTTAACAATGAAGGCTATATTTTCTCAGTCACCCAAGAATACTTTCCTGAGAACTCAGCTTCTCAACAGTGACCACAGTTGGCTTCTCTAAAATGTAAGGTTGTTTTTTGTTTTTTAATGACACCACATGTCTGTTTTTTATAAATTCCATATGACAAGTTTTAAATTATCCATCCAAAATTTAGTTTAATTGGTGTTTTGGAGATACAAAGAGAGGTAAAATGCCACCCTATCCTTATGAGATGCCATGCCTTTGAGGGTTTGAAAGCTAGGAGACCAAGACCGTCATCACACGGGATGGGGAGATGCAGACTGGTGTTCTCAACCCTTACCAGGGGCTCTATGTCACTATTATTTCTAATGTCCATTTTTCAGGCTCCTACTTGTGCTTTCTCACTTCTGGGGTCCCTGAGTCTTCCTTTCTTTGGTTCCTGGAAGGAAACATTTCCTAAATACCTTGAAGACTCCAACGTCCAGCCACTTCCATTTGCCAGTGTGCTCCATTGTCCTAATGACCCCTGCGTTCCTCCTCGCCTTTCCTTTGACTTGTACACTCACTTGGAATGTTCTAGCAACACAAGATGTAGGTGACGTCATTCTCTCCACGCTCTCCATCCCTAATGATAAATGGTCTGGCTTCTGTGCCCTAAATTATCTGGAAAGTTTGTTGTTCCTGGATTCCTGGATCTCCAAGGACCTTGTGGCAATAACATAGATGTTTTTCTCCTAGCTCTCCTCTGTGCGCTTTCTCTCTCTCTCTCTCTCTCTCTCTCTCTCTCTCTCTCTCTCTCTCTTTCTCTGCAGAATGTGAACTTACAACCTTGAAGAACCTCTGTCTGGAGAGCCGGGTGAATCACCATGCATCCATCCATTCTGTGGTTTTCTGAGCTTTCCTGGGCTTCCAGCCCACTCCTTATTCATCTCTTACTGGGTGCTTTTCTCTGAGACAAACCTAGCTTGGAGCCCCCCCCCCTTCCTTTACTCTTCTCCTTCAGCTTGCTCCTCTCTGTACAAGTCAGGTGTCCTAAGGCTTCCCCCATGCCTCAGTGTGGATGAATTTGGCCTTCAGCGGTCCTCTAAACTCCCATCAACCTCAGTGTTTCTTTTCCTTTGCACAAACTGTCAGATTATACAATCTGTAAACTATAGAGAATGAGGTTGTGAGTGTAATTTTAGTTAATACCTTGGAACCATTCACTCCCTAGTCACAGAAGACAATGGCAACTTACAGGATTTTCCCAGAACAGCCTAATTGACACACAAGCTGGAATCTTAGATACTGTTGGCCAGCCCATCTCCTCCTCGAAATTCTCTTCTTCTTCCTTACTTTCTTCTAACTTCTGTCTCCTGGTTTGTTCTCTCTCTCTCTCTCTCTCTCTCTCTCTCTCTCTCTCTCTCTCTC
>NW_021620860.1:373655-381221 GCF_004785775.1 Grammomys surdaster
TCTCTCTCTCTCTCTCTCTCTCTCTCTCTCTCTCTCTCTCTCTCTCACACACACACACACACACACACACACACACACATGCTATGGTATCCTTGGCCTTCTTCCTTTCTCCCCAGGGGATCTTGCCCAATCCATGCTCCCTCTTTGCCAGTAATGTCCAAACTTAGCTATATACACTTTCCTGGATCCCAAGACATACATTACCAGGGATAGCTATACTTGGGTGCCTCATCTTCAGTTTCCCTATTCCAGACTCACTGGCTTTCCTACACAGACTGCCCCTCCTTTGTGTTCATATTAATTAATGAAGTTCCTCAAAGCCCAAGCCTAGCTTAGACTCCCCCACAGTCAGCCTGTCAGCCGCCATAGCTGAATGCCACCATTCAGCTCCTATCTTTCCTCCCTTCCCACACCACCACTACCTTCTTGGTGTCTCCTTGGGTTTTTCCCCCACTCAGACCCTTGAAAATCCTATCTCACCTTCCTACCTCCAGCTTCCCTAAATTCCTTCTAGTGCAAACTTGAGCTTACAAACCTTAGGGCCATGCTCATCTCCCATCTGAGGGTTCTCACTTGTTGGCTCCATGACCCAAGTCCAAACTCCTTAAGACAGCGTGAAAGGAGCTTCCTGGTGTGGTCCCAACCTATTTTCAGGCTTATCACTTGGCACCCGCACACATCAACTTTATGCCAAAGCAAACATCTCAGTTCTTCATCCTGTGTGTTTCCATCTCCTCCGTACATGAGGCCTCTTTGTGTAGTGTGTTGTTTTATGCAATGGCTTCCCACTCACTAAAGGTGCAATTCCCGAGGCATCTCCTTAGTTTCTATTGGACTGTAATTCACATGTTCTATACAAAACTGTATTAGGAAACTCTCATATGGCCCACATGTATTCGTGCCTCATCCCTGATCGCTCCTGAGACATCCTCCTTAAGGGCCAGGAGGATGTCTCACTCACCTTTGCCTCTACTGACCCAAGCAGAGTGTCTAACATAACACGTGTAGAGAATAAGAATAACTATTATTTCATAAATACTTATAAACAGGAAATCAGGGGGTGGGGAGGTTACACAGGCAGAGGGCAGGTATGAAAGGACGGGGAGATGAGTAGAATTTGTGTGTGTGATGTGAAATTCACAAAGAATCAAAAGTTAAAAAAAAATAAGGAAATCGGAGGCAACTCCTGTCCTTGTCCTTCGAGACAAGGGACTGGAGATAACGAAAGGCTTTCCTTACCTTTCTTGTTACAGCAAACCATACTGTCAAGTTGTAGTAATTGAAATAATACAGAAAAATATCATCTTCCAAGTTTTCGCCCCCAGCATGCCCCAAATTCCGCTCAGATCAAAGGTGCATTTTTTTAACCTAAATAGCTTCGGTGAATACCTCTGCACTCCTCCCCACCTCTCCCAGCGTAAATCACACCTCAGCCTCAAGTAGATTAGCCAGATGATAATCTACCGAAAACCTATTCTCACGACCTTCTCAGTGCTGAGGAAACAGGGAAGTGGAGGCTGTCCAGGGAGGACAAACTAAACTGGGATGTGGCTTTGGAGTGTCAACACCAGAACACAGGATTAATTGCTGACGGGGGCTAGGGGAGGGGGATCTGTAAAAAGGAAGAAGTCAGCAAAGCAAATATCCACAAGCAAGGATGGAAACTCAGGTAGATGCTGGCTCCTTTCCTCCACAGAGCAGGGAACACCCTCTCTCACACTCAGGGCAGCCCCACCCGCCTCTACACTCAGGCTTGGCTCTGCATGGGGAAGAGCTCATTGTCCTCGGTTACTTAACTCCTGCTAACTCCTGTAACCTCACAGTGGTTTCCACCCTCTGCCCCCATTATCTTTCCTTTCATCTGGTAAGGAGAGGAAGAGAAGCTGGTGAGCTGGTTTCTGCAGTCCTCCAAAGACATCAGTCCCAGAGGCCATTCTGTCTCAGCTCACCCTGATCCCACCTAAGACATACCCTTACCTCCCACCTTAACTGCATCCGTGAGAAGGCCTTCCAAGGGACGGAAGGAGTCTAGGTTTCCACACAACACACCATGCATGAAAGGTTGTTTCTGTTTCTGCAGCAGCACACCTTTGAGAAACTTAAGTCAGGCAGTGAAGAGGGCGTACCATCTCTAACACCAATAGTGAAAGTCGGCATATCTCATGGTAGCCATTCTGTCTGTCTCCAGCCTTTCCTAGTCTGAAGACAGACTGCCATGTTCCTGGCCTTGTCCACTCCAGTACTGTGGCAATAGGACAACAACTGTTGTTTTTGCTAATTTGCTATTGGGTTTGGAGCTAGTGGCTAAATGTATCCCTCCTACCCACTTCTCTCCTCCTCAAAGTTACAGCCTTCCTCCCTTCCTGGAAATACAAGACTTCCTCCTCCCCTACTCATACCATCTGCAATGGTTTGACATACATAGTACTGTGGACTGTCACGCAGCGTGAAATCTCCTGCATCCTCTAAGGCCTGTAAGAAGAGACTCGCACTCTGCCTATAACCCTCAACTGTACTTGGAGTCCTCTCTGTGCTGTCTGTCTATCTATGGAATCTGTCTTTCCTTGGTATTGATAGCCTTTCTAATAAACCTCCTATCCAAAGGGACAATCATCTCAGTGTCCCTTGGAACTCCCAAACACTTCAGACTTTAAATTCCTATGTTATAGGGAGCCCACCAGGGATGACCACTCAGACACAGAGCATAGTCAATTGAAAGCCTTTATTCCAGATGGCTGGTACCACAACCAAGTGTTTGGGGACCTAAGTGTGGCCCCGAGTGTATAGAACACAGGGTTCTTAAGAGCAGAAACTTCATTGAGGCCTCACGCTTGGCAGCTGCAGTGAGAGGCTTCATGAAGCAACCAGTTGAAGCAAGCAGTTTCAACAGGAGCTAAGATTAGCAGTTAGCTAACTAGAGGGAGTTCTGCACAAACAGGCTGTTTAAAAAGGCTAAGATAAGTTAGCTAGGACATCCTGACCTTTGGCTCCTAGACTAGAGTTAAGCTTTCCATGGGATTCTCCATCTAGGAGATCAGATTCTACTAGTTAAACCTGAAATAGCCTTAGCAAGAATACAAGATGGAGGAATCTTTGCACTCTCTTGCCCTGACACACCCGTGGCCACAATGGTGTGCCTAAACTTCAATACTGGCCCCAGACCTTTTCAAACCAACTGGAAATACATATGTGGAGAGTGTCCAATGTCCAGTGAAGGACTATTTACAAGGTGTAGGTTTGGTATGGGAGGACGACTACCGGTAGCCTTCAAAAACAGGATATAGCCACACCACAGGGGAATAAGTTCTCATAACCTTTCCCTCTTCCTTCTCCAGTTTCCCCGTGGAAACACTGAGCACTAATGCATGAAGAAAAGGGTGCAACGGTCTTCCTATGTCTGGATGGGATGGAGAAAGGTGGAAAGAAGACCTGTAGCAGCAGCCAATTGAGGAATGGACACTCACACTACTTCCTAAATTATGTTACTATGCCTACATGCTGGCATCTGGCTCCCTTTCTCTCCTCCTGTATTATTAGTTCTCAAGGAGCAATTTTCAGTGGTTTGTTGACAGATTTTTCTGATACAAAAAAGTTTCTCTACTACAGAAATATACACGACAGCACTGCTGGAACTAAGTGGTGGTTTCCGACAAAATCACACCGTGAACAGTACTCACGTAGGAGGTTTATTAAAAGAGATACAGAGGCTGCCTCTGGGTGGGGGTGGGAGTACGGGGGAGAGGAAGGAAAGAGGAGTTGGGGGGAGGAGAAACATGGCCTTTTATCAGGGCTGTGGACATGCAACAGGGGAAAACAATGAAAATGTGTCGCCTCTGGGCAGCTAGTGATGGCGAGTCTTGTTGGGTGAGTCCCTTTTGAGCTGGCCAAGGAGGTGCCTACTGCCAACAAGTACTAAAAAGACACTTGTCCGAGTGCCCTGACATAAGCTGAGCCTTGGCTATCTTTCCCTGCATTTTTCCCCTCATGCTTCAGGGGATCAACAGTGAGTGCAACTGTTACCCTCTGTACTTTGTCTACTCAAGTGTAGCAAAACCATGGGCTCTTAGGACCACCACAGTCTGACACAGAAATGGCAGAGTAACTCCCTGGCTGCAGCAATGGGCTGCCTCAGACTGAGGTGGAGGAAGTTGGCCCAGCACCTCCATGTTCAGGCATCTTGGATTCTTGGGATACACTGGTAAGGAAGAAGAGGCAAAGAAATCTGAAGAGGAGTCAAAAATCAAAGAGGAGAAAAAGAAGAGCTGCCTGGGTGCTGACTCTGATGTCTGGTCCATGGAACCAGAGCTGTCGGTGTTGACTAGGAGGGCAAATGTGTGAGAGCACACATTCTCCACTACACCACCATTTATATTCTGTTTTGTTTTATTTTGAATTTTTTATTTGGATGTAAGTGTGTGTGTGTGTGGTGTATTATTCATGTCTGTGTGCATGTGCGCACATGTATGCACAAATATGCACATGTATGTGAGGATGTCATCCTCAATCACCTTCCTTCTTTTTTAGACAAGGTCACACTGAACCTGGAGAGCACCAATTCGGTGACCAGCAAGCCTGAGGGATTCTCTGGTCACCACCCTCCCACAGCTTGGATTACAGCCATGTGCCACCAGGCCCTGCTTCTTCTACCACGCTAGAGATCCAAGCTCGGATCTTCATGCTTGCATGGCAAGCACTTCTCAGACTGAGGCATCCCCCAGTCCACCCATATGTGTCCTTATGAAAAGAAATCATATTTTTGCTTAAAGTTAGCCTTTTAAGTGGGCAAAGTGTGACTTCAGCAGACTTCTGCCCAACAGTACTCTTCTCATTCCCACCAAGATCTAACATTTCTGTCTCAAGGAACAGTCTTATTTCAGAACTTAAAGAGCTTGAAACACAGACGCTGAAGTTTGGGAAGGCATACAGTGACTAAGCAGTGGCTACCAGGGACCATGAGCAGCCCCACACCCTCTTTCGACAAATGAGAAGCTAAATCACAAGAAAGCCCACAGCACCAGATGGGGTGCACAGAGAGTTCCACAGGAAGAGGGGGAAGAAAGACCAAGCAGAACTTCACTGTCCAAAGATAACTTGATCCAGTTTTAAGTATGCATGGATACTTAGAATCAATGTGTGCTCAGCTCTGGGCCTGGAAAGACCATCAATAAAGAAGTATGCATGATACGTCCACAGGACGAAGACCCAGAACAGCCTCATAAGACTGCATCTCAAAATTCAGCTAAGCCATTCATTCATCTCTGCTTCCTGGCTGTGGATGCAGAATTGTTTTATGTCCCTACTGCCATGCCTTCCTTTAAAAAAAAAAAATCATCTAAGCCAAAAGGAATATTCTTCAAATCTGCTTACCTTAAAATCTCCACTTAGTTCAGTTACAGGGAGTGAATGCCATCCTCTCCTAAAACAGGCTTGTGACAATAAAAGCTTCCATCTTTACCACAACAACTGGCATTTCTGGGAGAGACTTTGAAAGCACAAAGCATAGCTTAACTCAGTGCTGGGAAAGGTCAGGCTTAAGACAGTACACTCTAGTGACAGGCTTTGTGTCCATATGCTGGGCCACTAATTCATCATTCATTATCCCCACCCCAGCCCCAAGCTTTGCTTTCCTCCTGTGTGAGTAGAGACTATTAGTTTCTGACTACAGGTTCTCGAGTGGGATACATGAGAAAATGTATGTAAAAGCCTAACAGTGCCTAGCAAAGTTGATGCTTGTCTGAAACCCACCCACCCCCACTGTTGGGAACTTGTTCTAAGTACTGTCATTTTGTCTTCAGACTCCATTTAATCACAGGGGAAAACTAAGTTCAAGGTCCCTGACCCTTGGGATGCTGGGGACTTCTCAATAGCTGAACAGCTTCTGTCGTAAGGAAACAGTTGTCTGAGTCCGGCCATCTCAGGGACAACGTCTCCATCTTGCTGACAGGATCAAACTAAGTTCATGTTCTCAAGCCCAGTAACCAACTTCTATCCTGATTGGTGGAAAGTTCCTTGCTCAACTCCTTACGTCAAAATATGATTGACCAATGCTACAGCCCATCCCGTGCCCTCACTTTATGGTTTCGTCCTTTAAATATACTGTACGACCTCCCTGCAGGGTAGCAGATTCTGAGTATGTTCTGTGGCCCTGATCTATGAGCAGCAGCTTGATTATAATAAATTTTTCTCATCTGCATTGATCTAGCGTTTGAGTGATGTTGAATCTAAGCAGACCCCATACCGCCACCAGTGCTGGAGATCCAGCCTACGTGCCTCGAGCAGAACCGTTCTTATGTTTGATGGTCTCTGTGTGAAGGACTATGACAACAGTCACATTACAGGCTGTAACCTCTTCCTGTGGAACAAATAAAGTCCAACATTCTATATCACTCAAATAAAGTCCAACATCCTATATCATTCTGTAAATATCCACTTATGTATCTAAACCAGAAACTTCCTCAGCCTTAGTCAGAGAAGCCTCTATCTACAGAGAATGCAGACGTGTGGCTCTTCAAGGTGAGGAGAATAAGCAGTGGCTGAACTCTCAGTCCTAAATAAGACATTTATACCACCCTTCCCCCAGGGCTTGAGGACACCATGGAAGAACGGTGGGGAACAAAAGTCAAAGCCAAATGACTGGAAGAATGGCTGTGAAATGTCACCTTCTGGGCATGGCACAGTCATTGCAAATATGAACTCAGAGCAACCTCTGCTATGTGCCCTGGTCCTGTACAAAACTGGCCCTGCCAACAGCTAGTCACGGGTATGAGAGGGGTCCATGGGGCCTGACCTTTACCTTTGAACTGCTGCCCATAGGGTCTGAAGGAGCTGGGAGTCACCTTCAGTTGTGTACTAACTGATGGGCCCACCAGGCTCCAATGAAGAACCACATGGCTCCAAACCCTCAGCCACATAGAAGGCCCTGCTTAAACTCAGTGGGTCACAAAACAAAAGGACAAGAATGTGGGAAAGGGATTTGGGGCAGGGTAGGGGGCAGTAACAGGTAGAATGGAACTAACAAAGGCCTGGGTTGCGGGATCAGAATGCACTATATACAAGTAGGAAATTGTCAAAGAACACATTTAAGTACCCTTTTTTTAAAAGAAAGAAAAACTAGACAATTCTACTGAGCCTCACCTTTTGATCAAAACAAATTTACAGAAGCTGGGGGATTCCAAAGCAGCAAGCTCTGGTTTGGTTGGCTAGCACATTAGGTCAGATTAGCACTGTCTTCCCCAAGATTTAAAGAGTTAAAACCTGATGGAAAGGATTAAGCTCCAAATGGGAGCTAGCAGCTTCTGGAAAAACCAGCAGTATAAAAGGATTAACACTATGGTTATGCACGGTGGCTAATTGCATAGATTTAATGACTGTGCTGGGGCTGAGCACAGTCCTGACAGTCTTGAGACTCTCCAGAAACCCAAGCAGGAGAGGCCCTCCCTTCCGGAGCGTGGGCAGAGCCAAGGAGCACGGGGGGGGGGGGGGGGGGGGGGGGGGGGGGGTGACGTTTTACCCGCTTCCGGACCACCACCACAAACCCCCCATTCTTACCCCCAACAAAAACCGGGT
>NW_021620860.1:381321-403467 GCF_004785775.1 Grammomys surdaster
TCCTGGACAGCTCCACTCACCCCTTCTTTCTCCCTCCAAACCAATCCGTGTTTTCCACCACAGCGCCATTTTTTTCTAGTAGCGACAACAAAGAAAGTTTTCCAGTTTGAAATAAATAAAATAAAATCACTATGTACTCATTAATTGTTCTAAGTCAGAATGCTGGGGCATACAGTTTTAAGTCATCTCAGGGCCGTTTGAAGAGTTGCTCAGAAAATCAATGTGATAAACGCCAGCAAAGCCCTTTCCAGAGAGCTGTGCGCACTGCATGAAGCTGCTGTTATGTGTGCACTGCACGAAGCTGCTGTTAGGATTTAGTGGGATAAATATGCAGGTGACGTGCTCGGCACAGGTGACGTGCTCGGCACAGGCCTTGGACTTGGAAACTCTCAAGCTGCAGATCTGTTAAATGCCTTAATCCAAGAAATTAAATAGTCTTGGGATGTGATCAGTCTCTAGGCCTGTAGAGCCAGAATGGTCACGCTCAATTTCCCTGATACAACTGCATTACATTTAAATAATTATTAAAGTCTAGTCCTCTGCACTCCTATCCACTCAGGAAAACATGTGACTCAGATAAAGAACTACATTTGCTATGAAATTAGTCATTGGGTTTTTTTAAGCCAGGCATCTAAGAATTTTCTGAATATTATTAAGAGATTAATTTTACTTCATATGATTTCCCTTCAATTTACAGATTGTATACTTAATTAAAATCGATAGAGGAGGTAACTATTTCTGTGTAGTTAAACGTCTATGTCTCACTTCTAAGCCAAAATCTCCAATATTCTATTTAGATTTACATAAACTTCGTGTGTGTGTGTGTGTGTGTGTGTGTGTGTGTGTGAGAGAGAGAGAGAGAGAGAGAGAGAGAGAGAGAGAGAGAGAGAGAGGTTATGCCCAGTAGTGCAATGGTTTACACCCAGTCATTCTTTAAATTATCAACATGGACGAAGAACAAACATTCCTAAAGGAATTTTATAGATCTATAAGAGTGAAGAACAGCTGCTATAATTTGACACTGTTCACTTTAGTCTTTTAAGACTGGCGTTTGTGCAGGTTGGTTTAGTTGGTTCTTCCAGCTTTCCTCTTCTCTTGTGAGAACCAAGACGACCATTACATTTGTACCTATTACTCTGTGTCACTGTTTCCCCTCCAAAGGCAACTGGAGGAAACTGTCTTTCACAGAATGGTGTTAGCTTGACCAAAAGAAGAAACCTGGGATATACAAGAGAAATGTAAAGGCTAAATCATGCTGTGTTTAATCCTACTGTACTCCATACTCACAGGGGTAATTAAGGAGAAGGCCAATTGGCAAGTAAATTCAAATTTCATAATACAAGTACTTATCTCAGTAGTATCAAGACAATCTCAGCAGATTAACAAATGACTAGATAGAAGAGGGAAATGCAGCTTAAGGTCCACCCCTCAGATGTGCATCACCCAAAGCTATCCTGGGAATGTTATGTAGAATCTTGAATGTCATATCCTTATAAAACATTTTAACATCAACAAGTGTCATCATTTTTTTCCAAGAAAAATCAACTTTTGACTAGTCTTTCTGTTTTCAACTTGCAAGAGTGCCAACATGTCCAGACAAATGTCCAGGGAACAAAGCAAGGAAAAGAAAGTGGGGAAGGGAGGCGCTGAAAACTCCTCAAAAACAATCAGTATCTATGAGGTGTGCCAAGAATCTAAGGCATTGTTTCTTCTACAGAGGACGTCAAAAGCCCAATAAGAGGAGGCTCACACTCTGTATCACAAACCTCAGTGCAACGCAAGAACTAAGAGACAGCCACAAGATGGCCTAACAGTGAAAACTCATAAATAAAATGGTGTCTCAGACAGAGTCTGCAGCTGAGGTTGGTGATTGGAACAAGACAGCAACAGGGAAGAAAGCCATTTCAGACTGGGGCCAACAAGCGAGGTCCTCACAGTGGAACTGAGCATGTTTGGCCTGAAAGTGAAAAGGAAAGGCCTGCTTGTAATTGGGTAATAGTATAGGAAATGCTAACATTTTTCATTGGCTTACATAGTATTTTGATATTTAGTAGCATTGGCCTCCATATTTCACAGGATAATAACCTTGAAACACAGAAAAGCTGAGTGTCTTGCCCAAGGCCATGTATTTACTTTATGAGAATGCAGCTCCTGATCAGCCCCACCACCCTCACCGCAGGGGGTATAGGGTTGGCTGGACAGGGGCAAGCCAGGCTGTAGAGAAGACTTAATCCACCACAGAAGCTCCAGCATGCTGAAGAGGTGATGACAGCGCTGCTTCCATGGCATTAATCATGCCATGGTGAACAGACTGGATCTCAAGTGACACGGGGAGCCAAAAAAATCAATTAAGTAAGACTTCAGAAGCTGGTGAAATCATCCTGGGGAAAATATTTGAGAGCCAGGTTTAGAGTACTGGCAATAAAATATGTTAAAATTAGTGACTTGTTGGTCAATAGAAAATGGATGAGTTTTTAAATAATAAAAGGAAGCAAGTACCATTCACGGAAAAACAGATGGCACGTTTGTCAGGCTCAAAACTCCTTCCTCACCCTGCTCTCCTCCCCTGCTACTTTTCACCCTCTAACCTTATTCTTTCGGGTGTGTGTGTGTGTGTGTGTGTGTGTGTGTGTGTGTGTTTTCATGTGTACATGTGTATGTATGTGCATACCTGTGAAGATCAGAGGTCATAGTCAGGTACCTTCCTTGCTGTCCACCATATTCTTGAGACAGGGTTGCTCACCTAAAGTTCACAAATAACCTGGGCTGACAAGTCCGCCAGTCTCAGGGGTCTCTTGCTCCTGTCCACTTGTACTGGGACTCCAGGCAGGGACCGTCATGCTGGGCTTTTTCACCCGGGCCCTAAGGGGCTGAACCCGGCCAGTATGAGCACTGTAGCAACAAAGCCGTCTCCCGTGCCCCGTGCTTTCATATTTTGCAGTCCAAAGTGGGTTAGGTTGTAAGAAACAGAAATCAGCAACAATAACAAAAACATTCACCAAGCTCTTCTATGCCTGCCATCTGCTGAGCTTATGTTTTCTATTTATTAACTCATGAGTCTCCCAAGATAACACCACAGAGTTAGCAAAGTTATAATTCCTATTTTAGAGAGAGGAAACAAGGACCAAGCTTCAAAGTAAATGGTGAGTCTGACTCTAGAGCCCACGCACAGAATCACTACAGCATCCTCCGGGGCTACCAGGCCACCCACAGAATCACTACAGCATCCTCCAGGGCTACCAGGCAGGTTTCACCTCAGTACACACGAAGAAAATGGGAGGGGTGGGATGATTATGCAGATTTAGGATCACCGACTTTTACACGTTTTCCCAATTAACAGGCATGGACCTTATCGATACCTTGTCACAATCAGATATACAAGTCTCTCACACAACTCCTGGAATCCTGTTTTGCACTCCCTTAGCACTCTGTTTGTACCCTCCAGTGTAGCCTAGATTGTTCTAACAGTCTCCTGGACCCATGGGTATGTTTGTTTGCCTCTCCAGGGGCACACTATATCCCTTGAGGAGCAGGAATTATACCTTAGTCACCTAAGTAAACCCAGGTCATACTGCAGGTGTTCAATTAAGCCTGTTGAAGAAATGAATAAATTAGTGAATATGGGCGACATGTTCCAGCCAAACTGGTCCACCTCGAGTCTCCACCTGCTGGGTGTTTTTTTCAGTCCTCACTTCCCAGAACAGTCCTCTCTCTGCTGTTGCTCATACTGAAGATTCCAACCCATGTTTCACAGCTCAACTCCACCTGTACTGTGAAATTCAGTCCAGTGGCCTCATCAGCATCAGTTCAATGTCATGGAAACTATCATCTCCATCACTATAGCAAAACCAGACTCTAGCACAACCAGCTGTGTGCCGCAGGGATACGTCCTATAAATTTCTAAGGTTTAGTGTTTTCCAGCTATTAAAATTGGGCAAATAACATCTATTCTTAGAGAACTGAGGAAGACTGAAAGTAAGCCATCTGAAGATCACACATGGGAGGAAAATGTGGGCTCTGCCCAGCCCCACATTCCTTTACTATGCATGTACCACTTAAATGGCAGGTCTTAGCTTTTCCCTTCAGTCAGACTGCAATGACTTGGAGAGATCTTTAAGGACAGGAGCAGAATGTCATCCACATCCTTCTGACCGTCTCATGACTTACGCAGAAACAGGACAAACACTGAGGGCAGAGGGATTATGAGGTGGGTTATGACAACCACACGAGAGCGGTGCCAGGGCTAGCATCAGACGTTCTCACTGGCACCTCTGTAATCCCGCTCATGCCAAAAACTTAGTTCAGCCAGTAAGTGCAATTAAAGACAAAGGTCTGCTCTGTAGAATGGTGGATATCACTTTCTACTATTTTTAGACCAAGCTTAAAGTACTCTGAGGTTTTTATGTCTTTCTCCGGCACAGAAAATTAAAAGCTAACACTAAAGAAAACCTAGAAAAATCAAAACCCTAAGTGCATGGTGGTCATCAGTAACATGGGAAGCTCTGTGCTTTCTCTTCCCGTCAAGTTGTGAGAGCAAGGCTTCACCTCTCTGAACCGGCCCGGGTCTTCTTTCCCTCCTGTTAGTCTCCATTAATCGTGCGTGTTATCTTCACAAGAATCAATTCTCATGCTCAGGGCTTTTTTCTTTCAGCTGCTGCCCTACTTGCAGGTTCTGACAAGTTGGAGGAGCTGCAGTCTGTTGGCAGTAACCTGCAGCCTCGCAGGCAGCTCCTCACCAATGTCCTCAGCCAAATCCCCTTTCCCTGCAGAGACAATTTCTACAGCTCCTGTTCTGTGGAATCTGCAGCTACAGATTTCATTTGAAAAATCAATTACTAACAGAACCCTGCCAAGTCCCTGTGTTTTCAATATTTTTCCATTTCCATGTTCTTTCTGTTTTGCTTTTTCCCAGGGGGAGAAGTAAGTGGTGAGATTCAGAGCCTTGGTTTCTCTAACAGCAAATCTACCATAGGAGAGAAGGAGTATGTAAGGTGGAAGAGTAGAAAACAGACAAATCCAAGACTCAAGCACGCTTCCAACCCTGGTTCAGCTGCCTATCACCAGGAAAAATCACTCCATTTCTTAGCTTCACCTTCCTGACGAAACTGAGACAGTAACAGCTAGCCCTAGGTCAATGAGTTGCTCTAGAGATTTTTAAATCAACCTATCACAAAAAGCATTACATAATTCTAAAACATGTGTGAATCCTATACATGTAAATATAAGTGTAATATACTTTAACAAGGACAATGTCATAGCCTATGGGTAGTTATAAAATAATTTTATGTCATGTAACGTCCCAATTAAATGCTTCCCTGGATACTGTCCCACTGAAATCTGAGTACAGTATATCCAAGGGAAATATGTTTTTCTTGTTTAGTGAGAAGGAAAATCTAGCTTGGGAACAGAGGTACAAGTCTGGCCTATAAGTCCTGAAGCAAGTGCCATTCTGTAACCTGGATTTATGTTGCTACAAGAAAACATTTTGTGCAATAAACCTCCCTTTGAAACCAGGCAGAGCTTAAAGCACTTCAGGTTAGTTTCTTGCTTCTTGTGTTTAGAATTTCTGCACCATGGTCTTCATATGCACCTGAACCATGAACTTAAAAGTATGAAGTAACATAGAATAACTTCATGATTTTATGTCAAGAATTTGAAAATTCCATAGTCATTCTATATATAGTTCCCTAAGCAAAAAATATGAATATACTCTCCTTTGACAAATAAAAAACCCCTCTACATATGAGATTATATAAACATATGTGTATATGTGATATATATCATATATATTAATGTATATATCATATGTATATATATATATATATATATATATATATATATATACACATAATTTCCTAAATTGTGCTTTTTAAATGTGGCAACTTCTTAACACTAATAAGAGTTCAATATGTTCTATTTTTTATTTACTCACTTCAAGATCCTTATTACAATACAAGGCCAGCATACTTGCTACTTACTGCAATTCTCAAAGCTATCTAAAACAAGAATTTGAAAAATTCTTATTTCAAGTATAATTTATAAGCAAAGTTCTCTTACTTTTTGAACTTAGCAAGTACTAAGTACAAGCTAAATTAACATTAGAAAAATTTGATTTTTAATAGTCAATGGTCTTCAAAAGGTAAAATGTACTCATCTGATCTCCACCCATTTTCAGTTTCAACATAGCAAATTTCCCATTTGTACTCAGGGCAAATTCAAAAGCATTGAAAAGGTATTGGTTATTACTGAAGATAATTTATGCAATCATAAGCCAAAGATGCTAAGCTGGCAAAAAGAAAACCATACAAGTAAGCAAACCCTAGCACCTGTGAGACACGCCCTCTCAGTATATAAAGGCTCGGCACTGTCCTTGGTAGCAGGCACTCCCTGGGCTACACTACACCACCATGTCTGTTCGATACAGCTCCAGCAGCAAGCAGTACTCTTCCAGCCGCAGTGGAGGAGGAGGAGGTGGTGGTGGATCATCTGTCAGAGTTTCCAGCTCCAAAAGCTCCCTTGGTGGAGGGTTTGGCTCAGGGGGGTTCAGTGGTGGCTCTTTTAGCCGTGGGAGCTCTGGTGGAGGTTGCTTTGGGGGCTCATCAGGTGGCTATGGAGGCTATGGAGGCAGCTTTGGGGGTGGCTATGGAGGAAGCGGCTTTGGGGGAGGCTTTGGAGGAGGCAGCTATGGAGGAGGCAGCTTTGGAGGAGGCAACTTTGGAGGTGGCAGCTTCGGTGGTGGTAGCTTCGGCGGAGGTAGCTATGGAGGAGGCTTTGGTGGTGGATTTGGAGGAGATGGTGGTGGCCTTCTCTCTGGAAATGAAAAGGTGACCATGCAGAACCTGAACGACCGCCTGGCTTCCTACATGGACAAAGTCCGGGCTCTGGAAGAGTCCAACTACGAGTTGGAGGGTAAAATCAAGGAGTGGTATGAGAAGCATGGTAACTCAAGCCAGCGGGAGCCCCGGGACTACAGCAAATACTACAAGACCATCGACGATCTTAAAGAGAAGGTAAGGCCCTTCCAATCCAGCTCCCATCATCCTTATGCAGGGCATGCAGACAGATGAAACTAAGCTAAGCACAGCGCAGCTGATCACTGTCTCACCTGCCCACTTTTCATGTCTGGTATAACCACGTCTCACCAAAGACATTTATGAAGGTATGGCCATGTCAACCTTCATCTAGTATGTGTTGCCTGTCTTCCAGGATAACAGACTACTGAGAACCTTATTGGTCTTAACAAACATATATGAGTTGACAGTTAAAATATGCTAGACCACATGTAAATGCGGGAGCTAAAATAACTTTAAATGAATATGTCATATATATTCGTGTGTGTGTGTGTGTGTGTGTGGCTTACTTACAATTGTAAACAAGCCATATCCAGCACTAACATCGCAATAACACCAACTCTCCAACATAGAAGTGAGCTACCCTTTGCCTCTAGGGAATCTGTTAATTACATCTATAAATTCACCCCTAGAAATATTTATAACAAATGAAGCAAATACAAACATGAGTCACTCAAAAGTTAGCTGCAACACAAACAAATCACACACTATAAAGGAGAGGGTCAGAGCTGGAGGAATGACACAATCCCAGCCAGTGCTCAGAAAGGAATCAAAGCCATAAAGGTACTGAAAGCCCAAGAGGAAAAAAGTCTGGGCAAGTCTGTGACAGTCTATGTTTAAATTAACCTCCCTCCAGAGGTTTGGAAGAGAACTACATAAAAATGCAACTCACCTATGCTAACCTAAAAAGCCATAAGCCCACCTGATCTTTTCAATAACTTGTGTCTCCCTTCAGATCCTCAACCTGACAACTGACAATGCCAATGTCCTGCTGCAGATTGACAATGCCAGACTGGCAGCTGATGACTTCAGGCTGAAGTAAGTTACATGGATATGGTACAAATACAGCAGGGGCTTCTAATAATGCCCCTGGATGCCCACAACAGCTTTTACATTCTCCTGAACTCATCCAGAGTGAAACAGTGCTGAGGTGTTAAAAATTGTTTTTAATTGTAATCATATCTTTTAGGTAATTGTTAAGGGAAGATGTGTTTTAAAGTGATAGCTTTCTTCATATCAAACTATTAATTAATATTCCTACATGAATTCATGTATTACAAACGTTGCCATGACATGAAACCAAATCTGTATTTGCACTGTAAGCAGTCTTTATCCGGGTATACCTTCATTCTCCTGTATATCCAGTGTTTGTATCCTGCTTGTTTCAGATACGAGAATGAGGTAGCCCTGCGCCAGAGCGTGGAGGCCGACACCAACGGCCTGCGCCGGGTGCTGGATGAGCTGACCCTGGCTAAGACTGACCTGGAGATGCAGATAGAGAGCCTAAATGAAGAACTGGCTTACCTGAAGAAGAACCACGAAGAGGTGACACAAAATTACATAATCACATTCTTTCCCCCCCACACACACACCTCCCGTTTTAAAAAAGCTCATCTTGGTCATGGTGCATTAATTCAATCTAACTGTTCCTCAAACAGGAAATGAGAGACCTTCAAAATGTGTCTACTGGTGATGTGAATGTGGAAATGAACGCTGCCCCAGGGGTTGACCTGACTCAGCTGCTGAACAACATGAGAAACCAATACGAACAACTTGCAGAAAAGAATCGCAAGGACGCAGAAGCCTGGTTCAATGAGAAGGTAAACTAATCGCCCTTCTCAGCAAAGCCCTCGGCTTCTCAGAGAAGCCCATGGAGATTTTCTTAGTATCCCCAAATGTTCTCATCTTTTCCCTTTTTTTTTTTTTTTTTTTTTTTTTTGGATCCTCTAGAGCAAGGAACTCACCACAGAAATTGACAGCAACATTGAACAAATGTCCAGCCATAAGAGTGAAATCACTGAATTGAGACGTACTGTTCAGGGTCTGGAGATCGAACTGCAGTCCCAGCTAGCCCTGGTGCGTTAAATCTTATAAACTGGCTTCTATTTTATCCCGCAATTCTTCATGCTAAGAATGACTTGGGGACAAGAAATCAGAATCAAAATTGCAGCTTTGCGGAGGGGGGAGGGGAAGGAGGTACTGTTTGAATGGAGGCAGTGGTGCTCAAACTTTATCAGTGTTGCCATTAAGCAAGAATCCTATTTACTTCCCTTCTATGAGGTCTTACCGAATCCCATGTTTCACTATTCTTAATAAAAACCTTCTTCTCAGAAACAATCGCTGGAAGCCTCCTTGCAAGAAACAGAAGGTCGCTACTGCGTGCAGCTCTCCCAGATTCAAAGCCAGATCTCCGCCCTGGAGGAACAGCTGCAACAGATTCGGGCTGAGACCGAGTGCCAGAACGCCGAGTACCAACAACTTCTAGACATTAAGACCCGACTGGAGAACGAGATCCAGACCTACCGCAGCCTGCTAGAAGGAGAGGGAAGGTATATTGGAAACCTGCAAATATCCTCAATTGCTTTCCTTCCGTATTCCACATAGCAAAGCTTGCCCAAACCCAAGGAAAAGCCAGAGGCGGGAAGGGGAGCAGTGATGTTTTCAGGAATTGGGGCTGTGTGTATAAATATCTGTTACGGATGGATGGAAACTAATAGACAAACTTGACTGGATTATACTTTCTCAAGATTGAACTGGAGCGCAACCTGGCGCTTCCATATTGGAAGTGACGGCATTTGACCTTCACACTTTGTTTAGTTCCGGAGGCGGGCGCGGCGGCGGCAGCCACGGCGGTAGCTACGGTGGCGGAAGCTCTGGTGGCGGCAGCTACGGTGGCGGAAGTTCCGGCGGCGGTAGCCACGGAGGCAGCGGCAGCTACGGCGGCGGAAGCTCTGGTGGCGGAAGCTACGGCGGTGGAAGTTCCGGCGGCGGCGGCGGCAGCTACGGCGGCGGAAGCTCCGGCGGCGGCCACGGAGGCAGTGGCAGCTACGGCGGCGGAAGTTCCAGTGGAGGCCAGAGCGGAAGTGGAGGTTTCAAGAGTTCTTCCGGAGGGTCCGGTGGCGGTGACCAATCGTCTAAAGGCCCAAGGTCAGCAGAAAACAGCTTGGGTAATCTGAATTAGTTTTAACTTTCTCCGACGGTTTTGTTGCTCTTTTAACGCAAGAGCTGATTTTAAAACAATGAAAATCTCGAGTTAGGTTTTCGTTTGTGTTTTTAATAATATTATAGACATCAGTATTTGAAAATGCCATATACAGCATGGATTTTTTTTTCAGAACTTGGAAAAGTTAAATAATCTTTCTTTTGTAATAGGTTATTAGTAGCTAGAATCTCTACAAATCTTTTCACCTAAATCCTAATTTATTTTTTATTATTCACAGATACTAACAAAACCAGAGTGATCAAGACGATTATTGAGGAGGTGACACCTGAGGGTAGAGTCCTTTCGTCTATGATTGAATCAGAAACCAAGAAACACTTCTATTAAGCTGCATAGAAGAGTCTTCACACAGGCCACTGCACAGACGTGTGGAAAACACTTCTGTCTTAATGGTCTATAGAAATAAGTTAACTCCTTGGAATTAAGGGTCTAAAAGGTGTTTTGTGGTTTCTGTATTTCTTCTTTTCATTTATCAGAAAGTGTTCTTTTGTGGAGAAAAAAAGGAAGAAAACTTTCTCATTTACTAATTAATTTCTCATTTACTAATGAATTTCAATAAACTTTCTTACTGATGCAAACTATCAAAATTTGTCAGAATTATTATTTAATTGGGTGGGTGTGCTTGGACCAGTACGAGTAATTTGGGTGAAAATGTCCATAATTCCCCCAAACTTACATTTTCTAAAGATACACAATGTGTAGAGAACTCCCAATTCTTTGGCTGTAACTCGTTTCAATCTTGGAAATTTTGAAATCATCTCAAATAAGATTCCCAATATAAAAGGAAGCTTCACATTCTCTTTCTTACGTCTCATATTTTCTGACTGTTTTCTTCAAATTATAATATTGTTTCTTGAGTCTTTAGTACTACTTATGATACATCTTCCCACAGAGCTCTGACCAAAGTCAACCAGCCCAACAGAAATCATCAAAATTGTTATACACACAAAAAAGTTATTTTGTGTCTGCCAGATGACAGCAGTGGGTCCAGACAGACACCTCTAAATCTCTTGCTTCCCCCAACCCTTATATGTAATCAATACTAAAGACCTTGTTCTTTCAGTATACACTTACCTATATCTCTCCACCAGACCCCAACTGTGCTAGCTAGTTTTGGGTCAACTTGACACAAGGTAGAGTCATCTGGGAGGAGGGAGCCTCAGTGGAGAAAATGTCTCCCTAAGACTATAGGCGAGCCTGTAGGCATTTTCCTCATTGGTGACTAATGGGGAAGGGCCCAGCCCATTGCGGTTCTGGGTTCTATAAGAAAGTGAGCTGAGCAAACCAAGGATAGAGTCAATAAGCAATGCCCTCTCATGGCCTCTATATCAGCTCCTGCCTCCAAGTTCCTGCCCTGTTTTCCTTCAGTGATTAACAGTGATGAGGAAGCATAAGTCAAATAAACCCTTTCCTTCCCACGTTGCTTTGTCAGGGTGTTACATTACAACAAAAGTAACCCTAAGACATCAACTGACGTTACTTAGTACTCTACTTGGGGTAGAGTGAAGAGGGAAAGCCCTAGTGTGCTTTTGGATTGCCCATGTCCTTTGACAAGCAACATCAGCATCCTTCTTGATTTGAACTCTAGTGCTTTTCACTGACTGCAAGGCTGATCCCTTGCCATTTCAGTGGGATGATATAAACCCTACCCTAATATGTAACACACTTTAGAATGTGACCTAGGTGACAGTGCCCCTCCACAGACATTGAGAACCAGGCTCTCTTTTAATATTAAGAACTAAATTATTTTTTTAAAAAGGTTTCTCAATCTATATGTGTTGAGACTTGTCAATCCATGTTCTTTGAGACTTCTTTGGGATACTAAATCATACTCCAGTGCAATCTAAACTAGATTATAATACTGGTGAGTGAGATGACAGGGTCTGCCTTACCTATTGCTGTGAACCCCACCCTAGCATGGGTTTTTTTTACATGAATTATTAAAGCTCAGTAAGTCCTGGTTGAGCAACTGAATTAGTGAGTCATATCCATATAAGCTAACCTCCCAAGGTGAACCCAGAAACACTGGAGACTAAGAATCAAAGAGAGAGTATTTGCTATCCCTGTACAACAATACACATGAGACCAACTCTTCTGTGCAATTAATATCTGATTATTTTAAATACTTTGTAAACAAACTGGAAATTATTTCATCGAGCTAAAAAGGTAAAGAGTATCCATGATGCCCCGGACCTTCCATGTGCTAGAAGTTCCACTTGCTCTCTGCCTTCGGGCTTCTTCCTTTATCCTCCAGGAATAGCAACCCCAGTCCTGGCAGACAGCTGTAGAAGTTGAGGGACTGGACTGTGACTAGTGAGGATGCTTCTAAATGTGAGTGTGGGGGAAAGCCATCTAAATGCCAAACAATCAAAGCCCTGGAGCCATACGTCTCCCTGTTCTTCTGGCATTGGTAGAGAAGGTAGGAGGCAAAGTGAACAGTTCCTTTAAGGAGATAATAGACATTCTGAGTGGTAGTACAGAGAGAGCCCTCCAAGCATGAAGGAGATGGAGGACAATGTCAGCAGAAATGACTGTCTGAGAAATGGCAAAAACTGACAATACACATCAAGGGTTTGTTGTACATTTGAGTATCAACTACAAAATCCACAACAAATACCAGGATCCTGCTGACCAAAAGGGGAGGCCACGGCAACTCCCAGATGTGGTTGAGGAGAAAGTTTTTATTGTAGGTACAGGAGAGAGAACAGCCAGTGGCATCTGGTAAAGTCTAGACTGAACATGGCCAGCAAAATAGACAGGGCCATGAGAGGTGAGAGAGGGGAAGAACAAGAGAGGGAGAGAAGAGAATAGGCCAAGAGGTGGGACTCGGGGGGGGGAGAACCAAGAGGGGCATATGGATAGAGGGGTCTAGAGACTATATAGCAAAAATGGCTGCCTGTGTTGTACACGAGAGAGAAGCCGAGGAATGAGACGCTCAGGATCTGGAGAGGTTTAGGCTACGGGCCTGAGGTGAGCAGTGCTGAAAGGAGCCAGGACTCCGTAATATATACTTGGGATGCTGGGAGCATCCACTTTGATAGGTTATATAAGCACCTCAGCCATTTGTCCTGAATTTCTTCTAGATGTAACACCTATCAGGAGAAAAGGAGAGTGTAGAGTGCCCAAGGGTGTAATTCAGTGGTTAAAATGCATCCATTCATTCAGCAAGCACAGTTGTGCAAAGTATGTCACACGCATGCTAGATATTGAAAGTAAATAAAATTAAGACAGCCACATTCGTGGCACAGATGTGTCCATTGGGGACTAAAGATCATGGACGAGACACTAAGGTAGTCAAATCAATGTCCTGTCAGGGAAGAGTCCCTAGAAAATATGAGCCTTGGATTGATCCTGGAGGATGGCAGAAGCTGGCTAATTATTAAGATTGTGAATTCTAGGACAGCCAGGGACATGTTTGCAATGGTGCTATGTAGCAACACCTAAGCTCTCCACTGCTACTGCTCTAAGAAAACTTCCTCAGAATTATGAATGCTTATCCTTGACTTAATCATTTCCATAAAGTACACTGAGTTGTGTAAGGGAATATAGTCACAGTTCCTGACTGTGTAGACATCTATGGGGGACCTTTATTTTTACTACTACAGGAATAATTCTTGGTTCCTATCTCTTCCATTCACTCCTGCCCATTCCTCAGCTAGTCACTGCCAGGTGCTGGTTAGACTGTCTTCAAAATTATCCCAATGCCATCTGACTCTGCCCTGACTCAGGTCACATTAACATCACCAGATTACTATGGCTGGCTTTCTGGTGATGTCTCTGCTAATTTTTATTCCATCATCAGTCGTCTCCTACACTCCAGCCAGAACAATAACAAAACAAAACAAAACAAAACAAAAACTGCTTAAATTTCTCAATAGTTACCTTCAATGCTCAAGATCTAATTTAAAGTCCCTCCCCTAACCCAATACACCCTTTGATCAGCTGCCACCTGACACAAAGGTCCACATCTCCTCCAGTTCCTTGAAGGCACCCCACTATTCCTTCATGCTACGGTTTGGTTGCGCTTTGAGGTGTTCCTCTAAAGTTTCATGTGTTAGAAATGTGGTCACTAGGATGGCTATGCTCAGAAGTAGTGGGACCTGTAGCCAAACTCTTGGCTACTTTGTAGGTTCTTTGTCTTCCGCCCTTCCTCATCTGTCTTCTTTTACCCTTTCAACCCCCTAACACTAGATAGAAGAGAAAAACGAGGGGAAATAGAGGGGAAAGGGGACGACATTATTGTTAGACTACTTTCTGATGATTAGAGGCATTGAGGTCCTTGGGACAAGTCTCAGCTTCCCCATCAGGCTATCTAATTTCTTCTTGCTGTTGTTTCTCCTTTGCACACGACTACTTAACAAACCTCAGCCAACAGCAACTAACCAACAACCCACCAACAGCAACCCTGCCTCTCAGGGACCTAACATTTATATACCCCCTGAAGAGTTCCCAGAATTCCAAATGTCACACACACACACAGCTGGCAAAACCACGCCCTTACCAGAGCATGAGGCAAATCATAGTCAGCCGTTGTGGACAATCCGAAGCATTCCTGTATCCCACACCTGGCATTAAAACAAAAACATATAATACTTGGGATTTTTTCCAAAGACACCAAAATTCTCATTACAGGGATCTTTAAGAGTTGACTCCTACTGGGTGTTGATTATGTCATTGTGAGCACCACCCTTGGAAGGAACTGAAGGAGTTCTCATGAGATCTGGGTTAATCCTCCAGAAGTGCTGTTGTGTCAGAGTGGTGTTGACCCCTCTGTCTGTGTTCTGGCTTTTACTTCACCATGTGGCCCCTCCCTTTCATGGCACGCCCTCCACAGCGTCCCCAGCATGAGCTTCTTACAGAAGCTGAGGACACTGCTTTGTTCTTGAACCTCTAGAACTGTTAGCTGAAAGTATTCCTTTCATTATAAAGTATTAAGTTTCTGGTAACTTACTATATTAATATAAAATAACAGCTCCTAGAGTTAAATATAAACATTTTATTCGTAATTATATTCTTTCCCCCTCTAAGACTGCCCCACCCATGTCCCAGCCTAGAAAATATTTTTTCGTCTTTCTTCTATGTACTTAATGTTATTTCTTTAAAAGATTACCCCAGCCTAAACTAGATCGTCTTCAGTAGCTACATATGTTTCTTTCCCTAATTTTTAACACAATTTCCATTTTATGGTTATTAGGGCCAACTCTATACACACACACACACACACACACTCCATAAAAATTGAGAATGTATTTGTTTTTCTTTCTGTGTTGCCTGCTGCTAACACAGAGCCTGGTACATAAGCGTTCATTGAATATCTCTTTAAGACTTATTTAATTTTATGTGTATGGGTGTTTTGCCTCCATGTGTCTGAGCACACCACTCATGCCAAAACAGGGCGACTCAAACACTGGAACTGCTATGTGGGTGCTGGGAATCCAGGTCCACTGCAATATAAACACTGTGACCAAAAGCAACTTGAGGGAGGAACGAGTTTACTTCGTGTTACACCTCCTGATCACAGTCCATCAGTGAAGGGAGCAAGGTGGGAACTCAAGCAGGGCAGGAACCCGGAGGAATGCAGCCAGACCATGCATGAACTGCTGCTTGCTGGCTTGTTCTCAAGCTCGGGTTCAACTATTTCTTATACCTCCTAGGACCACCCTGCTTAGGGGTGGAACCACCTAAAGTGGGCTGGGCTCTCTCACGTCAATCACCCTAGAGGCTAATCTGATGGTGGTATTCTCTCAATCAAGGATCCCTTTTACCAGGTGGCACTAATTTGGATCAAGTTAAAAAGAAAAAAGCCTACAGAAAAGGAAACCTCTCCTTTCCTTATTTCCAGCTTTCTTGAGATTCATCCGAGATGATGCACAAGAAGCTCCTTTGGAATCTGTACTCACACTATCAATACAAGGCAGTCTTGTCTTACATTAATCACTTCCAGCTAAGGGCCAAGGTTCTGCCCTAATCACAAAACCTGCGACATCCATTTGAAGGCCAGCACCGCCCCCTGGTGGAAATCGCTGGCAGGGGCAAGTTTAGCCACCAACTGATGGTCAGAGAACTTATTTATTTAAACATGTGCCTCTTAGGAGTTTTTATTTGTGTGTGTGCCATTGTATTATTAATTGGGAAATAATGCTCACACATATATATTTCATGTAATGTATTGTCTTAAAATATGTATACTTATGAAATGACTAAATTAAACTGACATATCACTTATCTTTTTTATGATAGAGACACTTGAAATCTACTTGTATAAAATGCGGTGTTGTTTTCTTTCTTATTTTGACACAAAGTGTTCTCTTAGAAATATTTTATTTACATATGAAGCATATACAACAAATTAGTCTGCTTGTTACTTAATTATAATTATTATAAGAAATAATTAGCAATAGTAGTAGTAGCCATTTATGTAATAATCAAGTACTGCAGATACTTTAAATTATTAATATATGCTAATGAGCTACTTTAGTGTTTCAGTTTCAACAATGCAATCAGAAGAAAGATTTTACAATGCATAAACAACTTAGACGGTGGATGCCCAATATGTAAAGTAGGTATGCAAATCAGCACGCATCACTGAGCAATTATTCATAAGTAAAATTGTCTCCTGGAGTCATTTTTCTTCAAGGGTGTGACCCCTTTCTAGGTTGCCCAAGATCTATCTGATGGCTCCACATCCCTGATAAGGGCACTGATAACTCAGACACATCAGATTTAGGAAAATAGAAAACTTGAAGTTGGAAACGGGATGTGTGGATGTAGGTCTGGGAGAAGTTGGGAAGGGGCATGGGTGTGATGGAAACATATTACATCCATCTATGAATGTCTCAAAGAATACGTGATTCTCAAAGTCTGAGAATCTCGAGTCACCTTGAACAAACAAGTCGACACCTAGTATGAGCCTGGTAATTCTGAATAAAATGTTCAGCATGTCTGGGTCTTATTTGTTTAACCTGCTAATGAGGAACTGAATAAAGAGGTATCCGGGGCTCTTCAGAACTGTAAAATTGTCCTGCAGCTTTGCCTAGGTCATGCATTTAAACACATAGCAATGCTGGCCACGGCACCAGCTGGCCAGGCTTGTGGTAACTCATGTCCTGCCAACACCAATCAGGACAGTCAGTATCCTGGAAATGCCACAAGTCCATACCATCTTCCCCGCCTGAACCTGAAGCCAGTCATTCCAAAGTCCCCCCTATCCCCCCTTTTTCCTGTCCTTTCAACCATCCTCACTCCACTCTTCTGGGTCACTGCCCCGCAAAGGTTCCTCCTCTTTCAGCTTCACTTCCCAGCACACATATACACATGCACACACACACACATACCCCAGAACCCCTCACTTGCATACACACACCCACGCACACACACACCCATGGTTGCAAACATGCACCAGCACCACCCTTCACTTCTCCAGTACTTACACACACACACATAAGCACTCTTCACTTACACACACACACACACACACACACACACCCAGCTCCACCATCAATGAGAACAGCTGCTATTTATTGAATCGTTCCACTTTCTAGGTACTACGTTAAGACTGATGAAATAGAAACTTTTAACTACATTTTGACAATATAATTTATTTGAAATTTTTCTTAAAGTCTCTCTGATAAAAGGAAGGAAGAAAGAAAGGATGGAGGAAGGAAGGGAGGGAGGGAAGAAGGGAGGAGGGAAGAAGGGAAGGAGGGAGAGAGATTTAATGGAGAATCTGTCTTACAGCATTAACCGCTCCATGTATCTTTCCTCTGAGATGTCCTAGCAGTGACATCTGTCAGAAGCCTCTCATTAGTCTCCAGCCCTGTCCTGGTCTCTCTCCCTACCTGTGCACCCTCTCCTGCCAGTTTTCAGCTTCCATCTCCCTCCCTCCTCTGGCTCAGCCTGACTCTTTCCTTCCATCTCCACTCCACATACCTGTCTACCGACTCCAAGACAGATAATACAAACAAAGCTGTCTTCCCTCCATCCCCAGTGCTGCGCTCAGCTTTGGGACACTTAATTCTCTTTCAATTTATTTGTATGTGTACATGTATGTTACGTGTGTGTGTGTGTGTGCATGTGTGTGTATGTATGTTATGTGTGTGTATGTATGTTACGTGTGTGTGTATATGTATGTTGTGTGTGTATGTATGTTACGTGTGTGTGTGTGTGTTTTTCTGTGTCTGTGTTATGTTATGTCCTCCGTGTAGAGGTCAGAAGACAGTTCCCAGTGTGAATCCTCATCTTCAACCTTGTTTGTTGTAGGGTTTTGTTTTGTGTTGTGCTAAAATTCTTTTATGGAAGATGGCAGGGCCATCCCCAAATACTTGCTTCTCCAGAAGCTTTTCTCTTCCTGTTTCTCTACCACACTGTGATGTAAACAAAGGGACCCTCACCAGAAGCTGAAAAGATGGTGCTACCCGAATCTTGGACTCTCAACTTCCAAAACTGTCAGTCAGATAGATCTCTTTTCTTTATAAAATAGTCAGCTTCGAGTGTCTTGTTAAAGCAACAGAAGTCTATTAATATTGAACCAACCTCCCCTCAACTTTACCCAAGCCGTGGTCACTCTCGCCTCCTCTGTGACATAAAGACATCCAATGACTCAAACTCTTTCATCAGCTTATCTGTGTCTCTGATCTCGATCCTTCCTTCTATGTATTTATGTAGTCAGTCACCCTGGTCATTTTCTCTAGAGCACCAGGCATTTCTTTGGCAGTCTTTCCTTCTGGTCTTCCCTTCAGGTCCCCCAAACCTACATCAATCTCTCTACTCCAGCACTGTATTACTTCCAAACACATAACCGAGTACCAAAGGAAATGAGAACCATGTCTTCAGTTCTGCGTGCTGACCCCTCTATGTCTTGCTGGCCAGGCATTTGCCCAGAGCAGTGAGCTTACTCCAAACGTCGATTTCCCCTATCAGCAGCCATCTTTATCTGGGCTAGCCCCAGCAACCTCTCAAACTCAGTTGGTCCGAAATTAAGCTTAGCGTTCCCACCTTAAACCCATCCCAGTCAACATTATGAATTCCCAGCATCTGAAATCAGTTATGAGGGCCAGCCCCAGCCCCAGCCACTGTGTACTTGCTATTGCAGTATTTTGCCAGCCTGAGCTACATAGCAAATTCCAGGCCTGGTCAATAGCAAGTTCCTGTCCAAAAAAATCTTCCTTTACTCTCAAATATTAATCAATAACCACTTCCCCTCCGCTTCCCCCATCTTCTATATGTTACCATCTTCGTCTTTCCCACCTGGTCCAGTCGGTCTTCTACTTCTGTAGTTTGCCTTACCAACTCATTTCAGCTTGATTTTTTTCTACATTTTTATTAAGATATAACTACATCATTTCCCTCCATTCTATTCTTTCCTCCACCTCCTCCCACACCCCTACCCCCACCCCTCACTCCTACTCCCTATTAAGTTCCTGGCCTCCCCTTCTTTAACTGTTGTTGCTATATATACATATGCACACACGTATAAAACCCAACCTGTCGCGTCTGTTCAGTGTGACTTGCACGTACATCATTTCAGGGTTCACCACTTGGTATCGGATCATCAAGTAGAGGGCTCCCCCCCGAGGGTAGACCACTTCCCTTACTCTCAGAATCAACTTGATATTCATTTCCCTCTGCTTTTTACATAAGAGCCATTCCAAACTCCTTGGTCTAGCACACAGAGCTAAACAGGATCCAGTCCCACCTGGAACTAACAGTTCCCTAAAGACTCTAACGATGTCTTTTCATGTCTACATTCATTGAGCTCCAGTCTTCCATAGCGCACTAGACATGGCAGCCTCAGACTGTGCCACTGGCCAACACAATACATACGTGTTACAGCTACAGAAAGAAGGAGAAATTACCAAGGATATATTTATTTAAATGACATGGGTTTTGTTCTCATGGGATAAAGTGTATGTTCCCGTAGCTAATAGTCCTTCATCCACCTGCATAGTAAGCCAGGCAGACAGAGCTTGTCTCTGTCTCCCTTAGCCTTGGACACTGGATTAGCCCCTGTACCAGATAATGACGGTGTGTTCACAGGGTCTCTAGATGAAAGAAAAGGATTACTCATTCAAAATTAAAAGTCAAAATAATGAACTTAATATAGAACTAAACCCTACTTTATGTACGATAACAAATATCCTGAAGCGATGAGGGGGGTGCTAGGCATTAATTATTTTTTAAATCGCCCAATTATGCATCATTTCATGCTAATCTAAATGATGCCATTTCTCTCTCAGCAGACACCACTCAACTCAAGACAGCCCCCACAACCGTGTATAAAAGCTCAAAGAACCCACAAGCAGGTGACGTTCTGTACGCCTTTGAAATTACAGCTGCCCACAGACCAGTGGAACGTTTGCCTCGACAGCATGTCTCTCCGGTTTTCTGGCGGATCCAGGCACGTTGGCATACAGTCGGGATCCCTCAGGCCGCCCAGCGGAGGCGCGGGCTTTGCCGGGAGCAGTGCGGCTGGTGGTTCAGTTGCTGGTAGTGGATTTTCTTGGGCCTTGGGAGGGACACTGGGCAGTGCTCCTGGTGGGAGCCATGCCACCAGTGTCCTGGGAAATGTCACTGGTGTTTGTTTCACTGGAAGTGAAGGGGGTCTCCTCTCCGGAAACGAGAAAGTCACCATGCAGAATCTTAACAACCGCTTGGCCTCTTACCTGGACAACGTGAAAGCTCTGGAGGAAGCCAACACTGAGCTAGAGAGAAAGATCAAGACTTGGCATGAGAAATATGGACCGGGATCTTGCCGTGGACTTGACCGTGACTACAGCAAGTATCATCTAACCATTGAGGACCTAAAAAGCAAGGTAAAGTCGCAAACTTGAGACTAGCCGAGTATTTCAAACATAATAACTCCCGGCAAAAGTATGTAAAACCACAAAGAGAAATGCTTTGTGGCTGTTCTTTAATTTGCATTTAATTTTAATAAATAATTCTTCCCATTGCTCAAAATTGGTACTTTCAAGGTAGCTAAAACGGTAATCCCGCTGTCTATTTTGAGATGCATTTATAGCTAATAAATTATTATATTCTAAAAATAATGCAATTATCTGAGAACGAATTTAAAGCATTGCTACTTTAAAAAAAAATTTAAACTTTCTGATAATAGCATATGTTTAAAAATTGATGCAAAGGCTTAATTATTTTTTAAGTAATAAATAACAAAAGCAAGATTGTTTCTGTTAACTCCCTTTTAACTTCCTCTAGATCGTCTCTTCCACGGCTGCCAATGCTAATATAATCCTACAAATTGATAACGCCAGACTGGCTGCTGACGATTTCCGACTAAAGTAGGTGACAGATGACAATCTCGGCCCTGGAACTAAGTTCCTATCTGTTCATCTTGTTAAAATATTTTTCATTTTCATCTCAAGTAAAATTACAACCTAAAAGAGTAAAGGAATCAAAGGATTTCTGATAGAAAAATGTTAATTACCTTCAGTGAGAACGTTACCTATGCATTACATCCATGGAATAAGCACTTGCACCTCCATGCTGCCTAAAGTAACACCAAGCACACAGCAAGTGCTCAGCGACTACTGTCCACTCCTTGAGGATGTTAACCTAGGGGCTGGAGAGATGGCTCAGTAGTTCAGAGCACTGATTGCTCTTCCAGAGAACCCAAGGTCAATCCCCAGCACCCAACTCACAACTCTTTGTAACTCCAGTTCCAGGGGATCTAACATCCACGTATGTGCAGGCAAAACACCAATGCACATAAAAAAGTAAATAAAACTTATTTTTTAAATGTAAGCTTAGATAAGACTTGAAATGGTTGGTTTTACTTAACTGTGACAGGCATTTCAATCCATGTGATTGGTTAGCTGCTCACTATCCTGTACAGGACTGAAGGGATGGGTCTTTATGTATAGCTGTTTTGTTTTCTTTTGTTTTGTTTTATGACCAGGTCTCACTCAGTGGCCCAGGATAGTCTAGAACTTACAATCCTCCTGCCTCAGGCTCCTGAGTTCTTAGATTACAGACACCGGCTACCCTACAGGGCATTTTTCTGTGGCTTTTTATATTTAGAGTCCTGATGTGGTTTCAAATTTCCAGTTGATATCTTCAACT
>NW_021620860.1:403867-411416 GCF_004785775.1 Grammomys surdaster
AGAGAGAGAGAGAGAGAGAGAGAGAGAGAGAGAGAGAGAGAGAGAGATTGTATGTACATCATAGCACTGGAACAAGGCCACAGGGGTGCTTGGCAGGACAGTGATGCCCCACCCCCCATCAAGGAAACCAGGGGAGGGAAGAGAAGAAATGACAAGCATGGGGAAAGGTGGAAACACTGCAAGATCTAAGTCCTTTAAAAGACACAGCATGGGAAAGAAGGCGGCTTTGGCTGCACTGAGGGTGGGGTAGAAAACTGCTCACACTGTACTACCCTGAGAGCATTTACTACCCTCTCTGTGGTGGGTGCTGTCAGGCTACCTGCAAGTAGTTTGATTTTGAAAATCCACAGCAACAGGAATTTTCCTTCATATGGAATCTTACAGAAAACTTTAAAATACAGAAATACATTAATAGTAGCTTTTTAGGGAAGATATATACATATGGATAGATTAGATAGATAGATAGATAGATAGATAGATAGATAGATAGCTTAACTAGGAAGTCAGATTTAAATGAAATAAAAATCTGGTTTAAGAAAACAAAAGTCGGCCAAGTGTGGCGGTACGCACCTGTAATCTCAGCACTTAGGAAGTAGACGCAGGCAGGGGCATGGTCACTGGAGGGCTGCCTGGGCTACATAGCAAGTCTCTGTCAGGGAGAAACCTGAGATATCAACACTTTGAAATCCAAATGAAAAGGTCAGCTACTCAATTGACTAGTGCAGACCATTGCTTTGCTCCAGAACCCAGGGTGTCATAGCCGGAGGGTGTAGCCACTAAGAACGGGTGTTTAGGAGCTGGGAGCCCTAAAACCTCTGTCCATTCTCCCTTCTGACCAGATCTCAGCAAGCAACTTAGACGAGTTTCTCCTCTCTGTGCTCCAGTGTCCTCATCTGTGAAGGGAGTGTCAACCTCATAAGGATGCTCAGACTTGTAGCACATGCTCAGAGCAGCCTCTAGCATGCCATGCTCATTCAGTAAATGACTGTGTCCCTTGGGTGAAGACTCCACATTGGCTGGGACTGGAGGGGTGAGGCTGAGTTTTCCACCATTCTGGTCCCATCAACCCAATAGTTGGCAATTATCTGTTGAACAAACCCTCTGGTCTTTGTAATTCCTTTCATATTCTTTTTCTAAGTGGTAGTTGTGATTGTCTTTTTAAATTATATTTTATTTATCTGGTGGGGGAAGACCATGCACATGCCACAGTATGTCTGTGGAGGTCAGAGCAACTTTCAGGAGCTGGTTTTCTTCTTCTACCCTCTAGGTCTCAGAGTTGAACTCAGGTTGGTTGGCACAGATCACATTTACCAGTTGATCCATCTCACTGGCCACTGGTTTGGTTGGGCCTAGTGTAGTGGTTTAACCATTTTTTTTTCTTGGTTTTCTGAGACAGGGTTTTTCTGTGTAGCCTTGGCTGTCTGGGAACTCACTGTGTAGACCAGGCTGGCCTCAAACTCACAGAGATCCACTTGCCTCTGTCTCCCGAGTGCTGGGATTAAAGGCCTGTGCCATTACCCTCTGGTTCAACTTTATAATAATCCCAGCATTTGGGAGACTGAGGCAGGATAATTCCCTAATTCAAGGCCCAGCCTGGGTTATATAGTAAGTTCCAGTTTAGTCTGGGCTACAGAGTGAGACCTTTTCTCATAAAAACAAGGAAGGAAGGAAGGAAGGAAGGAAGGAAGGAAGGAAGGAAGGAAGGAAGGAAGGAAGGAAGGTGGATGAATGAATGGACGAAAGCCCTGAACACAGATTAAATAGTATCCATAAATGATTCATTACTCTGGAAACTTTGGGACCCCTAAACCCTTCTCAGATGGCATATGAACAGTCACTTGCATGTCACTTTAGGAAATGAAGGTTCTGCAGTGTGCAGCCGGAGGCAACGTAAATGTGGAGATGAACGCAGCCCCGGGCGTGGACCTCACCGTCCTGCTGAACAACATGAGAGCCGAGTATGAGGCCCTGGCTGAACAGAACCGCAGGGATGCCGAGGCCTGGTTCCAAGAGAAGGTGAGGGGAGCCAGACTTGCTCTGTCGATTCCACGCTAGAGGCCAGATTCGATGTGACCCTGTGCACCCTGTCTTCCAGAGCGCCACACTGCAGCAGCAGATCTCCAATGACTTGGGCGCCGCCACCTCGGCCAGGACTGAGCTGACAGAGCTGAAGCGCTCCCTGCAGACGCTGGAGATCGAGCTGCAATCACTCTCAGCGACGGTAGGTGCTGACCCCAGGCCACCTGAGCCTGCACCCACACCCGCGCTTCCTGGTTCCCAAAAAACTAAGAGAAGCCTTTCTTTTCTTTCCTATAACAAGTGCTTACTGAAAGGAGCGCGGGGGTGGGGGGTGGGGGTAGGGGAGAGGAACAGCAGGAAAAGCATCCTAGGAGACAAAAAGAGACAGTGTCTTCCTCACATACTTCTTGATTCTGCTAATAAGTCCCTTCCTGGATGGCGCCCAGAGTTCATTGTGGTAAAAGAACCAGCCTGGCACCCAGTTCCACCTTGCACATGGTTCATTCAAAACCCCAGAGCGTGCTGGGCAGTGTTTCGGTTAAAACATTAAGGGCTAGGACCAGCCTTCTTTGTCCACACAGGCCAAGATGGTTCACACCATCCTCTCCGAACACTCGGAAAGGCATATTAAGGGAAAGTACACAAGACTGGAGAGTTAGCTCTGCAGTTAAAAGAACCTACTCTTTCAGGGAACCCAAATCTAATTCCCAGCACCTATGTGGCAGCTACCAACTATCAGTAGCTCCAGTTTCAGGGTATCTGATCCCCTATTCTGTCTTCTGCAGACATTGTGTACATGGGGTGCACATACATACAAGCAAAACAGCCATACACGTAAAATATTTATTTAAAGAAAGGTAACACCAACCCAGACATGGATGCTATCTGTCTTCTCACCCTACATTAGTAAAGTTGTCATCCTCAGTACACACCCCACAGCCTGGCACTCAGCCTCTTAGGAACATCTGGGCCATGGAGAAGACTTCAACAGTTACCATGGTAACAACCTAGAAACCTACTTTCTTTCGAGACTGTGAGCTGGCAGCATCCAAAAGGCTTGACTTTGAAAATTGTGGCAAGCATGTGGCCCAAGGATTTCCCCATCCTCACAAGAGGTTTTGTAAACTCTGAAGACACTAGGGTATCGCATGAACAAAGAGAAAGCTACTGTGCAAATCAGAACAGTGAGCCAGCCACAAAGGAAACTATGGCTCAGTAGACTAGATCTTTTGTAAAGTAGTAAAGATCTTTTGGGTTAGCCAACCTGAAAACACAGACACAGTGCTCTGCCACTACGTAGTATTTAGACCGAAGGTACCTTTGGCTGAGCCCCAGCTTACCCAGAATGCCCCTCTTCCCCTCTCAGCTCAGTGGCCTCTCTAGCCCTTCGAATTCCCTCTTCCCTGAAACCATCAGAACCCTGCGTGATCTTCTGCCGCTGCAGGGATGAATCCTCCCTGTGTTTCTGAAAAACGGGATAGGAAATAAATTCCCAACTGTCCTCATCAGAATTAGAAGCATTTTCACATAGAAGCAATGATACACGAAGCAGTTAGATTCTCAGTTCAGATTACCCATCCCGGAAGTAATGTTTTGGGGTCAGGAAATAACCTAACCCCCACCCAAAAGCCATTTAACAGCCATTGTAACCAAGCTATAAAGTAATACTAGTAACCTAGCTTCCATACCTGAGATTCTTCAGTCAAGATAAATTCCAAGTTCAGTTTCCCACAGGGAGAACACAAGTTAATTATAGGTTGGGGGTAATCTGTATATAAACGTCCACATGTTTGCTTCCTGTGTTATTCAGACTTCCAAGTTCATCTGGTTCTTTATCATCAGCACCCAACCTTCCCAGTGGAAGGCAGTTAAGAGAGATGCTGCCCACTCTGGCTTCCCAGGGTATTAGCCGTCTTATAAAGTATCCTAGGGAAGAAAGGCTTTAAGGCTTTGAAATGTGGTTATGCCCCTCCCTGACATCTTGCTGGTCTGCACCTTTTCTTTCTCATTACCATATCCATCCCCTTCTGCTCACATGTTCCTGGAGAGCCCAGGAGTCTGTCCAAATGCAGCAGTCAGTGTAAATCAGCATCCTAAGGGTCTCAGCCCTGTTAGACCCTTGGGTGCATTCCTGTCATGATGAATATCTTACTACATAACTCCTCCTTTGCAATTCTAGGATTGAGTCAATACATCATATACTTGGTGATCCACAAACTTATCCTTAAAATTATAATACAATAAAGAAGTAAGCTAGGGAGCTGAGAGACAGCTCAGTTGGTAAAGGGCTTGCCAGGCAAACATAAATAAGGATATGAATTTGATCTCTAAGACTCATGTAAAAGAAGCCAGGCATGATGGCATGAGCTTGGAATCCTAGTGACGGAAAGTAGAGACAGGAGGATCCCTGGGATCACTGAGCAGCCAGTGAAGCTTAATCAGTGAGTCCCAGGCCGCCAGGAAAGAAAGAGAAAGAAAGAAAGAAAGAAAGGAAGGAAGAAAGAAAGAAAGAAAGAAAGAAAGAAAGAAAGAAAGGAAAGGGAAAGAGAGAGAGAAAGAAAGAAAGAGGGAGAGAGAGAGAAAGAAAGAAGGGGAGAAAGGAAGGGAGGGATGGAGGAAAGAAGGAAGGAAGGAAGGAAGGAAGAGAGGGGGAGGAAAGAAGGAAGGAAGGAAGGAAGGAAGAGAGGGGGAGGAAGGAAGGAAGGGAGAGAGAGAGAGAGAGAGAGAGAGAGAGAGAGAGAGAGAGAGAGAAAGGAGGAAGGAAACAGAAAAAGAAAAAAGTATCACCTGAGGAATGATACCCTAGAGTGTCCTCTCCCCCCCTCCCCCCCTCTCAGAGAGAGCATTTAAAATTGAAATGCACTTATTACATAAGTGCTTGAACGACACTGTCTCCAAAACTGCCAGGCAGAGCTTGCATCACCTTCTGACAGAGGCCTTATGTCCTGAGATGTAAGAGCAGCAGTCATGCCACAGGAAGAGAAGGGAAATGACAGAGTGGAAGAGGCAGTAGACATTCCGATAATGATTAATATCAGAGGTAGTAACTGCCCGGACACATATACTTACGTACGATAAGACAAGGAGGGAAATTACCATAATTGAAGTAGGAATCATGGGGCAGGAAAAATTACAGTCTATGAAGGAGAGAGGAAGTGAGATACTCCTAGGACTTATGTGGACACCATGTCTGCACGTGATGAGTGCCGCCCTGGAGAGCCCACCCTCCTAAATGATTGATTCAGTCTGAACAGCTTTAAAAAGAGGACTCTGGAGAATGACAGAAAATCGAGAATGGATCACAAAGAAAAGCAACAGTCCAGGGGTCTAGGATTCAAACTGTTGAGGAGCGAGGTTTTGGTATAACAGGCAACCCCCCAAACTGATTTAAAATATAAATCATCCTGTGTGGATTTCTTACTGTGTTGTCCCCCAAAAGTGCTTTTATATACATATTTGTCTTAACAGAAACTGTTACCAAAGTCTTAACAGTCAAATATCTTGTCCTCGGCATAGGGATGGGGAGGGGGGCAGGTAGTGAGATGCCTCAGAGGGTAAGGGCACTTGCTGCCAAAGCTCATGACGAGAGTTTGATCCCAGGAACTCATACGGTGGAAGGAAAGAATCAATTCCTGCAGGTTGTCCTGTCATCTCCACGTTTGCTGTGGCACATGCTTATACACACACACACACACACACACACACTCACAAGCACACACACAGACACACACACACAGGTAAATGTTAAAATAAAGTCTTGGGGTAGGGATCATTTACCCCTTGTCAGGCCATTCAGTGCCTGTTCACCACAGGGTTAATAACAGGCTCCACCTCTCCTTCTATGCTGACAAGCCCCTAACCTGCCCGAGGGGTTGTCCTTCAGGATGCTGAGAAACCCAGGGCTGGGTACTCCTCTGGTGATCTCATCCCTTACTATGATCTTTGATGCATCAGAAACACTCTCTGGAGTGCTCCCTGGCGGAGACCGAGGGCAACTACTGCTCGCAGCTGGCTCATATCCAGGCTCAGATCAGCGCCCTGGAGGAGCAGCTGCACCAGGTGAGGACAGAGACCGAGGGCCAGAAGCTGGAACATGAGCAGCTGCTGGATATCAAGGCCCACCTGGAGAAGGAGATCGAGACCTACTGCCGCCTCATAGACGGAGATGAGAAGTAAGATCAGTGGGAAATTCCCAGCAACAACCATGCTCTATCCCTCAGCCTTCCATGCTGCCAGCCCACTGTTTCTCTGTCCCACTGCACAAAAATGCATGTCCTTCTCTGCTTCTAAATAGAGGAATCATTTCCTCAATATTTTGTACATCACAGAGCCCCCTTATCTACCATGGATGACTTCCGTCATTCCCGAACAAGTTCCCCATTACTGTCCATGTTAAGCATTGTAATTTCAAGACTCTCCTGACCCCTGTCCCTCCCTGCAATCTCCTGAACAAGGCCTCAGGACACATCCTATATGTATGCGTGGCTCCTGGGACATTGCATATTTTTATATGTAGCTCTTTAGCTAATACATATTTCATCCTTTTTAAATTTTTGGATGGGAATTCTTGAACGGGAGGGACGGGGAAGATGGCTCAGTGGGGAGAGTGCTTGTCCCAGGAGAGCCCGACTTGCATCTCCAGTACATCTGTAAACGCTGACTGTAATGGCTCAGAGCCTGTAACTCCATACCTGGGGTCAGGGGAGAGACTGTGGATATGTGTGCTGCCGGTTCAGTGAGAGACCCTGTCTCAGAACATGGTGGAGGGCTAGACAGACGGCTGAGAGGTTAGGAAGCACTTGTTACTCTTGTGGATGACAAGGTTTAGTTCTCAGCACCTGTGCGAATCACACAAGTCTGTAACTCCAGTTCTTGGAAATCTGATGCCCTCTTCTAGCCTCTGAGGGCACTGCATGCATGGAGTGTATATGCATATAGAATAAAAATAAATAAGTCTCTCTCTAAACAAAGGATGAGCAATGAAAAAAGATTCCTGATACCAACCAACACACAGCCACACTCACATACTCACACACACACTCAAACACAAATACACACACTCACACACAAATATACACACTCACACACAAATACACACACTCACACACATACACACTCACACACAAATACACACACTCACACACAAATACACACACATATACACACTCACACACACATACACACACTCACACACACATACACACACACATACACACTCACACACATACATACACGGACTCACACACAAACACACACACTTACAAACACACATACATACACACACACACACATACTTACAAACACATACACACACATACACACACTCACACACATACACACACTCACACACACATACACACTCACACACATACATACACGGACTCACACACACACAAACACACACACTTACAAACACACATACATACACACACACACACATACTTACAAACACATACACACACATACACACACTCACACACACATACACACACTTACACACAAATACACACACTCACACACACATACACAC